>NC_083716.1:144330601-144521477 GCF_028564815.1 Eubalaena glacialis
AGTGACCTGTGCCTGTCCCAACACCTAGAGCTAGTCTCTCATTGGTTCCCCGTCTTCCCGTTCATCCTCAGGACAAATTGCAACCTGTACCGAAACAAACAGGAGGTTCCAGGTGCTGATTCTCCAAGTAGGGAGATTGTTAGTAAAGTGGCTGGAATGGAGAACCCGAGCACAAGGAGAGGAGAAATGAGGTGCTTTTTAGAACCTTTCCCCGATCACACGGTGTACCATCTTCTGGGTTTCCCAGGCATGTTTTCGATGTAGGAAGATGCCCTTGAACCTGGAGATTTGGGACCCATGGGGTGGGTACCACGCGGTATTACTTTAAACGGTCTGCGTTTGCTCACCCCAACCTCACCAATCCTCTCAGCCCCAAGATTGTCCAGCCTTTTTGTCTCATCCAGCTGTGGGTGTAGATATGGTCAATCCAGGTTGCATCAGAGCCTCCGAACGGATTTTGTAAGAATTTCTCTCTCTTTCACTGTCTTTGTTTTATGGCGTTCATTTTAAGTAATTTATTTTGATAATGGGGTTGAGCTGCTTTTCACCTGCTGTGTTTATGCCGCTTTACACCCTCTTGATTCAACTCCAGAGAGATATCAATACATAGGTTTTAAGATTCTTGCTAGTCAGATATATTCTTGTGCGGTGAATAGGGGGTGTTGAGTCCAGTTCACTGAGCAGGGAGGAGGTCTTGTCTGTTACATATTTGGCTTATGGAACGGTATGGGAGCTAATTTCAAACCCTTGTTTTATGCATCAGCCCACCTCACCTTTCCCGTAAGCAGCCATAGTGTGTCTTCTAAATGTGTGACTCTGTTCTGTTTTGTAATTCAGTTCAAGTGTAGCGATTTCGACATGCCCTCTATAAGTGATATCTTAGGATAAGAGTCTTTTTCTGTGTGACTTATTTCACTTAGAATCCTCGTCCCTAAATCCACTCATCATGCTGCTACTAGCCTTATGACAGTGATTTCATGCTGAGTGATATTCCATTGTGCCTAAGTACCACAACTCTCTTTATCCATTTTTCTCTTTCCAGTGGGATACTTAAGGTGTAGCTAAGTGGAGGTTCTTGTACACAGAGCAGCCACTAAACTTTGGGGTGCCTGTGTCTTGTTGATGTTTAGTTTTCCCAATTTATACGCCCATGAGTGGAAGTGCCTATGCTCTGTAAGCTGTGATTATTACATGTTTCAGGACACACCGTACACTTCTCCCAGAGTGGCTGTTGGCAATTGACAACCCACCCCTCAGCCTAGCAAGGCTCCCATGTCTCCACGGCCTGTCCCTGAATTTCTGGGTTTTTACACTTTTGGCAGCATGGCCCTTTTTGACCGATGGCAAGCGAGACTTCTTTTGTAGTGCTGATTTGCACTTCCGGCTTGCTTGGTTGGGCCAAAAAAGGGCGTATGCGTTTTTTCCTGAATATATTCAGGAAAAAACGCATACGCCCTTTTTGGCCAAGGGCATCATTGTCAACGTTTGCCGCTTTTCATGTGCTTTAAAGGCGAGTCGAATCTACCTCCTGAAATCTGTTTCCGGCAATTCTGCCTTGCTTTCAAATCCTCTTCGTTGCCTTCCCTCAATATATTGTGTGGACGAGAGTTATCATTTATAACTCTGCAGGTTGTGAATTGCAGTGGCCCTGAGCTCCATTTGTCAACTCGCTATTTTGGGAGCTGGCCGCAAAAGCGCAGGATTGCTTCAGGCCCTATTCTGGTTCTCGGGGGGCAGGCTGAGCCTGTGCTTCATTCTTCTTCCTGATGAGGAAATAGAGTGACCGCTGCCTGTCCCAACACCTAGAGCTAGTCTCTCATTGGGTCCCGTTCTTCCCCGTTCATCCTCAAGGACAAATTGCAACCTGTACAAAAACAAACAGGAGGTTCAAAGGTGCTGATTCTCCAAGTAGGGAGATTGTTAGTAAAGCGGCTGGAAATGGCGAACCCGAGCACAAGGAGAGGAGAAATGAGGTGCGTTTTAGAACCTTTCCCGATCACACGGTGTACCCATCTTCTGGGTTTCCCAGGCATGTTTTCGATGTAGGAAGATGCCCTTGAACCTGAGAGATTTGGGACCCATGGGGTGGGTACCGCGCGGTATTACTTTTAAAGCGTCTGCGTTTGCTCACCCAACCTCACCAATCCTCTCAGCCCCAAGAGTGTCCAGCCTTATGTCTCATCCAGCTTTGGGTCTAGATATGGTCAATCCAGGTTGCATCAGAGCCCCCGAACGGATTTTGTAAGAATTTCCCTCTCTTTCACTCTCTTTGTTTTATGGGGTTCATTTTAAGTAATTTATTTTCATAATGGGGTTGAGCTGCTTTTCCCTCCTGTGTTTAGGCCGCTTTACACCCTCTTGATTCAAACTCCAGAGAGATATCAATACATAGGTTTCAAGATTCTTGGCTAGTCAGATATATTCTTTGTGCGGTGAATAGGTGGTGTTGAGTCCAGTTCACTGAGCAGGGAGGAGGTCTTGTCTGTTACATATTTGGCTTATGGAACGGTATCTGAGCTAATTACAAACCATTGTTTTATGCATCACCCCACCTCACCTTTCCCGTTAAGCAGCCATAGTGTGTCTTCTAAATGTGTGACTCTGTTCTGTTTTGTAATTCAGTTCAAGTTGTAGCGATTTTGACATGCCCTCTATAAGTGATATCTTAGGATAAGTGTCTTTTTCTGTGTGACTTATTTCACTTAGAATCCTCGTCCCTAAATCCACTCATCATGCTGCTACTAGCCTTATGACATTGATTTCATGGCTGAGTGATATTCCATTGTGCCTAAGTACCACAACTTCTTTATCCATTTTTCTCTTTTCCTGGGATGTTTAAGGTGTACTGAAGTGGAGGTTCTTGTACACAGAGTAGCCCTAAACTTTGGGGCGCCTGTGTCTTGTTGATTTTTTAGTTTTCCCAATTTATATGCCCATGAGTGGAAGTGCCCTATGCTCTGTAAGCTGTGTTTATTACATGTTTCAGGACACACCGTACACATCTCCAGAGTGGCTGTTGGCAATTGACATCCCGCCCATCAGCGTAGCAAGGCTCCCATGTCTCCACGGCCTGTCCTGAATTTCTGGTTTTTACACTTTTGGCAGCATGGCCCTTTTGACCGATGGCAAGCGAGACTTCTTTGTAGTGCTGATTTGCACTTCCGGCTTGCATTGGTTGGCCAAAAAGGGCGTATGCGTTTTTTCCTGAATATATTCAGCAAAAACGCATACGCCCTTTTTGGCCAAGGGCATCATTGTCAACGTTTTAGCCGCTTTTCATGTGCTTTAAAGGCGAGTCGAATCTACCTCCTGAAATCTGTTTCCGGCAATTCTGCCTTGCTTTCAAATCCTCTTCGTTGCCTTCCCTCAATATATTTGTGGACGAGAGTTATCATTTATAACTCTGCAGGTTTGTAAATTGCAGTGGCCCTGAGCTCCATTTGTCAACTCGCTTTTTTGGGAGCTGGCCGCAAAAGCGCAGGATTGCTTCAGGCCCTATTCTGGTTCTGGGGGCAGGCTGAGCCTGTGCTTCATTCTTCTTCCTGATGGGGAAATAGAGTGACCTCTGCCTGTCCCAACACCTAGAGCTAGTCTCTCATTGGTTCCCCGTCTTCCCGTTCATCCTCAGGACAAATTGCAACCTGTACGAAACAAACAGGAGGTTCAAGGTGCTGATTCTCCAAGTAAGGATATTGTTAGTAATGCGGCTGGAATGGCGAACCCGAGCACAAGGAGAGGAGAAATGAGGTGCGTTTTAGAACCTTTCCCGATCACACGGTGTACCATCTTCTGGGTTTCCCAGGCATGTTTTCGATGTAGGAAGATGCCCTTGAACCTGGAGATTTGGGACCCATGGGGTGGGTACCGCGCGGTATTACTTTAAAGCGTCTGCGTTTGCTCACCCAACCTCACCAATCCTCTCAGCCCCAAGAGTGTCCAGCCTTATGTCTCATCCAGCTGTGGGTCTAGATATGGTCAATCCAGGTTGCATCAGTGCCCCCGAACGGATTTGTAAGAATTTCTCTCTCTTTCACTGTCTTTGTTTTATGGGGTTCATTTTAAGTAATTTATTTTGATAATGGGGTTGAGCTGCTTTTCCCTCCTGTGTTTATGCCGCTTTACACCCTCTTGATTCAACTCCAGAGAGATATCAATACATAGGTTTCAAGATTCTTGCTAGTCAGATATATTCTTGTGCGGTGAATAGGTGGTGTCGAGTCCAGTCACTGAGCAGGGAGGAGGTCTTGTCTTTTACATATTTGGCTTATGGAACGGTATGTGAGCTAATTTCAAATCATTGTTTTATGCATCACCCCCACCTCACCCTTTCCCGTTAAGCAGCCATAGTGTGTCTTCTAAATGTGTGACTCTGTTCTGTTTTGTAATTCAGCTTCAAGTGTAGCGATTTTGACATGCCCTCTATAAGTGATATCTTAGGATAAGTGTCTTTTTCTGTGTGACTTATTTCACTTAGAATCCTCGTCCCTAAATCCACTCATCATGCTGCTACTAGCCTTATGACATTGATTTCATGGCTCAGTGATATTCCATTGTGCCTAAGTACCACAACTTCTTTATCCATTTTTTCTCTTTCCTGGGATGTTTAAGGTGTACTGAAGTGGAGGTTCTTGTACACAGAGCAGCCCTAAACTTTGGGGTGCCTGTGTCTTGTTGATTTTTAGTTTTCCCAATTTATATGCCCATGAGTGGAAGTGCCCTATGCTCTGTAAGCTGTGTTTATTACATGTTTCAGGACACACCGTACACTTCTCCAGAGTGGCTGTTGGCAATTGACATCCCGCCCATCAGCGTAGCAAGGCTCCCATGTCTCCACGGCCTGTCCTGCATTTCTGGTTTTTACATATTTTGCAGCATGGCCCTTATGACCGATGGCAAGCGAGACGTCTTTGTAGTGCTGATTTGCACTTCCGGCTTGCTTGGTTGGCCAAAAAGGGCGTATGCGTTTTTTCCTGAATATATTCAGGAAAAAAACGCATACGCCCTTTTTGGCCAAGGGCATCATTGTCAACGTTTTGCCGCTTTTCATGTGCTTTAAAGGCGAGTCGAATCTACACTCCTGAAATCTGTTTCCTGCAATTCTGCCTTGCTTTCAAATCCTCTTCTTTGCCTTCCCTCAATATATTTGTGGACGAGAGTTATCATTTATAACTCTGCAGGTTTGTGAATTGCAGTGGCCCTGAGCTCCATTTGTCAACTCGCTTTTTGGGAGCTGGCCGCAAAAGCGCAGGATTGCTTCAGGCCCCTATTCTGGTTCCGGGGGGCAGGCTGAGCCTGTGCTTCATTCTTCTTCCTGATGGGGAAATAGAGTGACCCGCTGCCTGTCCCAACACCTAGAGCTAGTCTCTCATTGGTTCCCCGTCTTCCCGTTCATCCTCAGGACAAATTGCAACCTGTACGAAACAAACAGGAGGTTCAAGGTGCTGATTCTCCAAGTAGGAGATATTGTTAGTAATGCGGCTGGAATGGCGAACCCGAGCACAAGGAGAGGAGAAATGAGGTGCGTTTTTAGAAACCTTTCCCGATCACACGGTGTACCATCTTCTGGGTTTCCCAGGCATGTTTTCGATGTAGGAAGATGCCCTTGAACCTGGAGATTTGGGACCCATGGGGGTGGGGTACCGCGCGGTATTACTTTAAAGCGTCTGCGTTTGCTCACCCAACCTCACCAATCCTCTCAGCCCCAAGAGTGTCCAGCTTTATGTCTCATCCAGCTGTGGGTCTAGATATGGTCAATCCAGGTTGCATCAGAGCCCCCGAACGGATTTTGTAAGAATTTCTCTCTCTTTCTACTGTCTTTGTTTTATGGGGGTTCATTTAAGTAATTTATTTTGATAATGGGGTTGAGCTGCTTTTCCCTCCTGTGTTTATGCCGCTTTACACCCTCTTGATTCAACTCCAGAGAGATATCAATACATAGGTTTCAAGATTCTTGCTAGTCAGATATATTCTTGTGCGGTGAATAGGTGGTGTTGAGTCCAGTTCACTGAGCAGGGAGGAGGTCTTGTCTTTTACATATTTGGGTTATGGAACAGTATCTGAGCTAATTTCAAACCATTGTTTTATGCATCACCCCACCTCACCTTTCCCGTTAAGCAGCCATAGTGTGTCTTCTAAATGTGTGACTCTGTTCTGTTTTGTAATTCAGTTCAAGTGTAGCGATTTTGACATGCCCTGTATAAGTGATATCTTAGGATAAGTGTCTTTTTCTGTGTGACTTATTTCACTTAGAATCCTCGTCCCTAAATCCACTCATCATGCTGCTACTAGCCTTATGACATTGATTTCATGGCTGAGAGATATTCCATTGTGCCTAAGTACCACAACTTCTTTATCCATTTTTCTCTTTCCTGGGATGTTTAAGGTGTACTGAAGTGGAGGTTCTTGTACACAGAGCAGGCCCTAAACTTTGGGGCGCCTGTGTCTTGTTGATTTTTAGTTTTCCCAATTTATACGCCCATGAGTGGAAGTGCCCTATGCTCTGTAAGCTGTGTTTATTACATGTTTCAGGACACACCGTACACTTCTCCAGAGTGGCTGTTGACAATTGGCATGCTGCCCATCAGCGTAGCAAGGCTCCCATGTCTCCATGGCCTGTCCTGAATTCTGGTTTTTACACTTTTGGCAGCATGGCCCTTTTGACCGATGGCAAGCGAGACTTCTTTGTAGTGCTTGATTTGCACTTCCGGCTTGCTTGGTTGGCCAAAAAGGGCGTATGCGTTTTTTCCTGAATATATTCAGGAAAAAACGCATACGCCCTTTTTGGCCAAGGGCATCATTGTCAACGTTTTTGCTGCTTTTCATGTGCTTTAAGGCGAGTCGAATCTACCTCCTGAAATCTGTTTCCTGCAATTCTGCCTTGCTTTCAAATCTTCTTCATTGCCTTCCCTCAATATATTTGTGGACGAGAGTTATCATTTATAACTCTGCAGGTTTGTGAATTGCAGTGGCCCTGAGCTCCATTTGTCAACTCGCTTTTTTGGGAGCTGGCCGCAAAAGCGCAGGATTGCTTCAGGCCCTATTCTGGTTCCGGGGGGCAGGCTGAGCCTGTGCTTCATTCTTCTTCCTGATGGGGAAATAGAGTGGACCTGTGCCTGTCCCAACACCTAGAGCTAGTCTCTCATTGGTTCCCCGTCTTCCCGTTCATCCTCAGGACAAATTGCAACCTGTACGAAACAAACAGGAGGTTCCAGGTGCTGATTCTCCAAGTAGGGAGATTGTTAGTAAAGTGCTGGAATGGAGAACACGAGCACAAGGAGAGGAGAAATGAGGTGCGTTTTAGAAACCTTTCCCGATCACACGGTGTACCATCTTCTGGGTTTCCCAGGCATGTTTTCGATGTAGGAAGATGCCCTTGAACCTGGAGATTTGGGACCCATGGGGTGGGTACCACGCTGGTATTACTTTAACGGTCTGCGTTTGCTCACCCAACCTCACCAATCCTCTCAGCCCCAAGATTGTCCAGCCTTTATGTCTCATCCAGCTGTGGGTCTAGATATGGTCAATCCAGGTTGCATCAGAGCCTCCGAACGGATTTTGTAAGAATTTCTCTCTCTTTCACTGTCTTTGTTTTATGGCGTTCATTTTAAGTAATTTATTTTGATAATGGGGTTGAGCTGCTTTTCCCTGCTGTGTTTATGCCGCTTTACACCCTCTTGATTCAACTCCAGAGAGATATCAATACATAGGTTTTAAGATTCTTGCTAGTCAGATATATCTTGTGCGGTGAATAGGGGGTGTTGAGTCCAGTTCACTGAGCAGGGAGGAGGTCTTGTCTGTTACATATTTGGCTTATGGAACGGTATGTGAGCTAATTTCAAACCCTTGTTTTATGCATCAGCCCACCTCACCTTTCCCGTTTAAGCAGCCATAGTGTGTCTCTAAATGTGTGACTCTGTTCTGTTTTGGTAATTCAGTTCAAGTGTAGCGATTTCGACTTGCCCTCTATAAGTGATATCTTAGGATAAGAGTCTTTTTCTGTGTGACTTATTTCACTTAGAATCCTCGTCCCTAATCCACTCATCATGCTGCTACTAGCCTTATGACAGTGATTTCATGGCTGAGTGATATTCCATTGTGCCTAAGTACCACAACTTCTTTATCCATTTTTCTCTTTCCTGGGGATACTTAAGGTGTAGCTAAGTGGGAGGTTCTTGTACACAGAGCAGCCCTAAACTTTGGGGTGCCTGTGTCTTGTTGATGTTTAGTTTTCCCAATTTATACGCCCATGAGTGGAAGTGCCCTATGCTCTGTAAGCTGTGTTTATTACATGTTTCAGGGACACACCGTACACTTCTCCAGAGTGGCTGTTGGCAATTGACATCCCACCCCTCAGCCTAGCAAGGCTCCCATGTCTCCATGGCCTGTCCTGCATTTCTGGTGTTTACTCTTTTTGCAGCGTGGCCCTTTTGACTGATGGCAAGCGAGACTTCTTTGTAGTGCTGATTTGCACTTCCGGCTTGCTTGGTTGGCCAAAAGGGCGTATGCGTTTTTTCCTGAATATATTCAGCAAAAAACGCATACGCCCTTTTTGGCCAAGGGCATCATTGTCAACGTTTTGCCGCTTTTCATGTGCTTTAAAGGCGAGTCGAATCTACCTCCTGAAATCTGTTTCCGGCAATTCTGCCTTGCTTTCAAAATCCTCTTCGTTGCCTTCCCTCAATATATTTGTGGACGAGAGTTATCATTTATAACTCTGCAGGTTTGTGAATTGCAGTGGCCCTGAGCTCCATTTGTCAACTCGCTTTTTTGGGAGCTGGCCGCAAAAGCGCAGGATTGCTTCAGGCCCTATTCTGGTTCCGGGGGGCAGGCTGAGCCTGTGCTACATTCTTCTTCCAGATGAGGAAATAGAGTGACCGCTGCCTGTCCCCAACACCTAGAGCTAGTCTCTCATTGGTTCCCCGTCTTCCCGTTCATCCTCAGGACAAATTGCAACCTGTACAAAACAAACAGGAGGTTCAAGGTGCTGATTCTCCAAGTAGGGAGATTGTTAGTAAAGCGGCTGGAATGGCGAAACCCGAGCACAAGGAGAGGAGAAATGAGGTGCGTTTTAGAACCTTTCCCGATCACACGGTGTACATCTTCTGGGTTTCCCAGGCATGTTTTCGATGTAGGGAAGATGCCCTTGAACCTGGAGATTTGGGACCCATGGGGTGGGTACCGCGCGGTATTACTTTAAAGCGTCTGCGTTTGCTCACCCAACCTCACCAATCCTCTCAGCCCAAGACGTGTCCCAGCCTTATGTCTCATCCAGCTGTGGGTCTAGATATGGTCAATCCAGGTTGCATCAGAGCCCCCGAACGGATTTTGTAAGAATTTCTCTCTCTTTCACTGTCTTTGTTTTATGGGGTTCATTTTAAGTAATTTATTTTGATAATGGGGTTGAGCTGCTTTTTCCTCCTGTGTTTATGCCGCTTTACACCGCTCTTGATTCAATCTCCAGAGAGATATCAATACATAGGTTTCAAGATTCTTGCTAGTCAGATATATTCTTGTGCGGTGAATAGGTGGTGTTGAGTCCAGTTCACTGAGCAGGGAGGAGGTCTTGTCTTTTACATATTTTGGTTATGGAACAGTATCTGAGCTAATTTCAAACCATTGTTTTATGCATCACCCCACCTCACCTTTCCCGTTAAGCAGCCATAGTGTGTCTTCTAAATGTGTGACTCTGTTCTGTTTTGTAATTCAGTTCAAGTGTAGCGATTTTGACATGCCCTGTATAAGTGATATCTTAGGATAAGTGTCTTTTTCTGTGTGACTTATTTCACTTAGAATCCTCGTCCCTAAATCCACTCATCATGCTGCTACTAGCCTTATGACATTGATTTCATGGCTGAGAGATATTCCATTGTGCACTAAGTACCACAACTTCTTTATCCATTTTTCTCTTTCTGGATGTTTAAGGTGTACTGAAGTGGAGGTTCTTGTACACAGAGCAGCCCTAACTTTGGGGCGCTGTGTCTTGTTGATTTTTAGTTTTCCCAATTTATACGCCCATGAGTGGAAGTGCCCTATGCTCTGTAAGCTGTGTTTAATTACATGTTTCAGGACACACCGTACACTTCTCCAGAGTGGCTGTTGACAATTGGCATGCTGCCCATCAGCGTAGCAAGGCTCCCATGTCTCCATGGCCTGTCCTGAATTTCTGGTTTTTACACTTTTGGCAGCATGGCCCTTTTGGACCGATGGCAAGCGAGACTTCTTTGTAGTGCTGATTTGCACTTCCGGCTTGCTTGGTTGGCCAAAAAGGGCGTATGCGTTTTTTCCTGAATATATTCAGGAAAAAACGCATACGCCCTTTTTGGCCAAGGGCATCATTGTCAACGTTTTGCTGCTTTTCATGTGCTTTAAAGGCGAGTCGAATCTACCCTCCTGAAATCTGTTTCCTGCAATTCTGCTTGCTTACAAATCTTCTTCATTGCCTTCCCTCAATATATTTGTGGACGAGAGTTATCATTTATAACTCTGCAGGTTTGTGAATTGCAGTGGCCCTGAGCACCATTTGTCAACTCGCTTTTTTGGGAGCTGGCCGCAAAAGCGCAGGATTGCTTCAGGCCCTATTCTGGTTCCGGGGGGCAGGCTGAGCCTGTGCTTCATTCTTCTTCCTGATGGGGAAATAGAAGTGACCTGTGCCTGTCCCAACACCTAGAGCTAGTCTCTCATTGGTTCCCCGTCTTCCCGTTCATCCTCAGGACAAATTGCAACCTGTACGAAACAAACAGGAGGTTCCAGGTGCTGATTCTCCAAGTAGGGAGATTGTTAGTAAAGTGGCTGGAATGGAGAACCCGAGCACAAGGAGAGGAGAAATGAGGTGCGTTTTAGAAACCTTTCCCGATCACACGGTGGTACCATCTTCTGGGTTTCCAGGCATGTTTTCGATGTAGGAAGATGCCCTTGAACCTGGAGATTTGGGACCCATGGGGTGGGTACCACGCGGTATTACTTTAAACGGTCTGCGTTTGCTCACCCAACCTCACCAATCCTCTCAGCCCAAGATTGTCCAGCCTTTTGTCTCATCCAGCTGTGGGTGTAGATATGGTCAATCCAGGTTGCATCAGAGCCTCCGAACGGATTTTGTAAGAATTTCTCTCTCTTTCACTGTCTTTGTTTTATGGCGTTCATTTTAAGTAATTTATTTTGATAATGGGGTTGAGCTGCTTTTCCCTGCTGTGTTTATGCCGCTTTACACCCTCTTGATTCAACTCCAGAGAGATATCAATACATAGGTTTTAAGATTCTTGCTAGTCAGATATATTCTTGTGCGGTGAATAGGGGGTGTTGAGTCCAGTTCACTGAGCAGGGAGGAGGTCTTGTCTGTTACATATTTGGCTTATGGAACGGTATGGGAGCTAATTTCAAACCCTTGTTTTATGCATCAGCCCACCTCACCTTTCCCGTTAAGCAGCCATAGTGTGTCTTCTAAATGTGTGACTCTGTTCTGTTTTGTAATTCAGTTCAAGTGTAGCGATTTCGACATGCCCTCTATAAGTGATATCTTAGGATAAGAGTCTTTTTCTGTGTGACTTATTTCACTTAGAATCCTCGTCCCTAAATCCACTCATCATGCTGCTACTAGCCTTATGACAGTGATTTCATGGCTGAGTGATATTCCATTGTGCCTAAGTACCCACAACTTCTTTATCCATTTTTCTCTTTCCTGGGATACTTAAGGTGTAGCTAAGTGGAGGTTCTTGTACACAGAGCAGCCCTAAACTTTGGGGTGCCTGTGTCTTGTTGATGTTTAGTTTTCCCAATTTATACGCCCATGAGTGGAAGTGCCTATGCCTCTGTAAGCTGTGTTTATTACATGTTTCAGGACACACCGTACACTTCTCCAGAGTGGCTGTTGGCAATTGACATCCCACCCCTCAGCCTAGGCAAGGCTCCCATGTCTCCACGGCCTGTCCTGAATTTCTGGTTTTTACACTTTTGGCAGCATGGCCCTTTTGACCGATGGCAAGCGAGACTTCTTTGTAGTGCTGATTTGCACTTCCGGCTTGCTGGTTGGCCAAAAAGGGCGTATGCGTTTTTTCCTGAATATATTCAGGAAAAAACGCATACGCCCTTTTTGGCCAAGGGCATCATTGTCAACGTTTGGCCGCTTTTCATGTGCTTTAAAGGCGAGTCGAATCTACCTCCTGAAATCTGTTTCCGGCAATTCTGCCTTGCTTTCAAATCCTCTTCGTTGCCTTCCCTCAATATATTTGTGGACGAGAGTTATCATTTATAACTCTGCAGGTTTGTGAATTGCAGTGGCCCTGAGCTCCATTTGTCAACTCGCTATTTTGGGAGCTGGCCGCAAAAGCGCAGGATTGCTTCAGGCCCTATTCTGGTTCCGGGGGGCAGGCTGAGCCTGTGCTTCATTCTTCTTCCTGATGAGGAAATAGAGTGACCGCTGCCTGTCCCAACACCTAGAGCTAGTCTCTCATTGGTTCCCCGTCTTCCCGTTCATCCTCAGGACAAATTGCAACCCTGTACAAAACAAACAGGAGGTTCAAGGTGCTGATTCTCCAAGTAGGGAGATTGTTAGTAAAGCGGCTGGAATGGCGAACCCGAGCACAAGGAGAGGAGAAATGAGGTGCGTTTTAGAAACTTTCCCGATCACACGGTGTACCATCTTCTGGGTTTCCCAGGCATGTTTTCGATGTAGGAAGATGCCCTTGAACCTGGAGATTTGGGACCCATGGGGTGGGTACCGCGCGGTATTACTTTAAAGCGTCTGCGTTTTGCTCACCCAACCTCACCAATCCTCTCAGCCCCAAGAGTGTCCAGCCTTATGTCTCATCCAGCTGTGGGTCTAGATATGGTCAATCCAGGTTGCATCAGAGCCCCCGAACGGATTTTGTAGAATTTCCCTCTCTTTCACTCTCTTTGTTTTATGGGGTTCATTTTAAGTAATTTATTTTCATAATGGGGTTGAGCTGCTTTTCCCTCCTGTGTTTAGGCCGCTTTACCACCCTCTTGATTCAACTCCAGAGAGATATCAATACATAGGTTTCAAGATTCTTGCTAGTCAGATATATTCTTGTGCGGTGAATAGGTGGTGTTGAGTCCAGTTCACTGAGCAGGGAGGAGGTCTTGTCTGTTACATATTTGGCTTATGGAACGGTATCTGAGCTAATTACAAACCATTGTTTTATGCATCACCCCACCTCACCTTTCCCGTTAAGCAGCCATAGTGTGTCTTCTAAATGTGTGACTCTGTTCTGTTTTTAATTTCAGTTCAAGTGTAGCGATTTTGACATGCCCTCTATAAGTGATATCTTAGGATAAGTGTCTTTTTCTGTGTGACTTATTTCACTTAGAATCCTCGTCCCTAAATCCACTCATCATGCTGCTACTAGCCTTATGACATTGATTTCATGGCTGAGTGATATTCCATTGTGCCTAAGTACCACAACTTCTTTATCCATTTTTCTCTTTCCTGGGATGTTTAAGGTGTACTGAAGTGGAGGTTCTTGTACACAGAGTAGCCCTAAACTTTGGGGCGCCTGTGTCTTGTTGATTTTTAGTTTTCCCAATTTATATGCCCATGAGTGGAAGTGCCCTATGCTCTGTAAGCTGTGTTTATTACATGTTTCAGGACACACCGTACACATCTCCAGAGTGGCTGTTGGGCAATTGACATCCCGCCCATCAGCGTAGCAAGGCTCCCATGTCTCCACGGCCTGTCCTGAATTTCTGGTTTTTACACTTTTGGGCAGCATGGCCCTTTTGACCGATGGCAAGCGAGACTTCTTTGTAGTGCTGATTTGCACTTCCGGCTTGCTTGGTTGGCCAAAAAGGGCGTATGCGTTTTTTCCTGAATATATTCAGCAAAAAAACGCATACGCCCTTTTGGCCAAGGGGCATCATTGTCAACGTTTTGCCGCTTTTCATGTGCTTTAAAGGCGAGTCGAATCTACCTCCTGAAATCTGTTTCCGGCAATTCTGCCTTGCTTTCAAATCCTCTTCGTTGCCTTCCCTCAATATATTTGTGGACGAGAGTTATCATTTATAACTCTGCAGGTTTGTAAATTGCAGTGGCCCTGAGCTCCATTTGTCAACTCGCTTTTTTGGGAGCTGGCCGCAAAAGCGCAGGATTGCTTCAGGCCCTATTCTGGTTCTGGGGCAGGCTGAGCTGTGCTTCATTTCTTCTTCTGATGGGGAAATAGAGTGACCTCTGCCTGTCCCAACACCTAGAGCTAGTCTCTCATTGGTTCCCCGTCTTCCCGTTCATCCTCAGGACAAATTGCAACCTGTACGAAACAAACAGGAGGTTCAAGGTGCTGATTCTCCAAGTAAGGATATTGTTAGTAATGCGGCTGGAATGGCGAACCCGAGCACAAGGAGAGGAGAAATGAGGTGCGTTTTAGAAACCTTTCCCGATCACACGGTGTACCATCTTCTGGGTTTCCCAGGCATGTTTTCGATGTAGGAAGATGCCCTTGAACCTGGAGATTTGGGACCCATGGGGTGGGTACCGCGCGGTATTACTTTAAAGCGTCTGCGTTTGCTCACCCAACCTCACCAATCCTCTCAGCCCCAAGAGTGTCCAGCCTTATGTCTCATCCAGCTGTGGGTCTAGATATGGTCAATCCAGGTTGCATCAGTGCCCCCGAACGGATTTGTAAGAATTTCTCTCTCTTTCACTGTCTTTGTTTTATGGGTTCATTTTAAGTAATTTATTTTGATAATGGGGTTGAGCTGCTTTTCCCTCCTGTGTTTATGCCGCTTTACACCCTCTTGATTCAACTCCAGAGAGATATCAATACATAGGTTTCAAGATTCTTGCTAGTCAGATATATTCTTGTGCGGTGAATAGGTGGTGTTGAGTCCAGTTCACTGAGCAGGGAGGAGGTCTTGTCTTTTACATATTTGGCTTATGGAACGGTATGTGAGCTAATTTCAAATCATTGTTTTATGCATCACCCCACCTCACCTTTCCCGTTAAGCAGCCATAGTGTGTCTTCTAAATGTGTGACTCTGTTCTGTTTTGTAATTCAGTTCAAGTGTAGCGATTTTGACATGCCCTCTATAAGTGATATCTTAGGATAAGTGTCTTTTTCTGTGTGACTTATTTCACTTAGAATCCTCGTCCCTAAATCCACTCATCATGCTGCTACTAGCCTTATGACATTGATTTCATGGCTGAGTGATATTCCATTGTGCCTAAGTACCACAACTTCTTTATCCATTTTTCTCTTCCTGGGGATGTTTAAGGTGTACTGAAGTGGAGGTTCTTGTACACAGAGCAGCCCTAAACTTTGGGGTGCCTGTGTCTTGTTGATGTTTAGTTTTCCCCAATTTATACGCCCATGAGTGGAAGTGCCCTATGCTCTGTAAGCTGTGTTTATTACATGTTTCAGGACACACCGTACACTTCTCCAGAGTGGCTGTTGGCAATTGACATCCCACCCCTCAGCCTAGCAAGGCTCCATGTCTCCACGGCCTGTCCTGAATTTCTGGTTTTTACACTTTTGGCAGCATGGCCCTTTTGACCGATGGCAAGCGAGACTTCTTTGTAGTGCTGATTTGCACTTCCGGCTTGCTTGGTTGGCTCAAAAAGGGCTATGCGTTTTTTCCTGAATATATTCAGGAAAAAACGCATACGCCCTTTTTGGCCAAGGGCATCATTGTCAACGTTTGGCCGCTTTTCATGTGCTTTAAAGGCGAGTCGAATCTACCTCCTGAAATCTGTTTCCTGCAATTCTGCCTTGCTTTCAAATCCTCTTCGTTGCCTTCCTCAATATATTTGTGGACAAGAGTTATCATTTATAACCCTGCAGGTTTGGTGAATTGCAGTGGCCCTGAGCTCCATTTGTCAACTCGCTTTTTTGGGAGCTGGCCGCAAAAGCGCAGGATTGCTTCAGGCCCTATTCTGGTTCCGGGGGGCAGGCTGAGCCTGTGCTTCATTCTTCTTCCTGATGGGGAAATAGAGTGACCGCTGCCTGTCCCAACACCTAGAGCTAGTCTCTCGTTGGTTCCCCTCTTCCCGTTCATCCTCAGGGGACAAATTGCAACCTGTATGAAAGAAACAGGAGCTTCAAGGTTGCTGATTCTCCAAGTAGGGAGATTGTAGTAAAGCGGCTGGAATGGCGAACCCGAGCACAAGGAGAGGAGAAATGAGGTGCGTTTTAGAAACCTTTCCCGATCACACGCTGTACCATCTTCTGGTGTTCCATGCACGTTTTCAATGTAGGAAGATGCCCTTGAACCTGGAGATTTGGGACCCATGGGGTGGGTACCCCGCGGTATTACTTTAAAGGGTCTGCGTTTCCTCACCCAACCTCACAAACCTCTCAGCCCCAAGAGTGTCCAGCCTTATGTCTCATCCAGCTGTGGGTCTAGATATGGTCCAATACAGGTTGCATCAGAGCCTCCGAACGGATTTGTAAGAATTTCTCTCTCTTTCACTGTCTTTGTTTTATGGCGTTCATTTTAAGTAATTTATTTTGATAATGGGGTTGAGCTGCTTTTCCCTGCTGTGTTTATGCCGCTTTACACCCTCTTGATTCAACTCCAGAGAGATATCAATACATAGGTTTTAAGATTCTTGCTAGTCAGATATATTCTTGTGCGGTGAATAGGGGGTGTTGAGTCCAGTTCACTGAGCAGGGAGGAGGTCTTGTCTGTTACATATTTGGCTTATGGAACGGTATGTGAGCTAATTTCAAACCCTTGTTTTATGCATCACCCCACCTCACCCTTTCCCGTTTAGCAGCCATAGTGTGTCTTCTAAATATGTGACTCTGTTCTGTTTTGTAATTCACTTCAAGTTGTAGCGATTTTCACATGCCCTCTATAAGTGATATCTTAGGATAACTGTCTTTTTTCTGTGTGACTTATTTCACTTAGAATCCTCGTCCCTAAATCCACTCATCAGCTGCTACTAGCCTTATGACATTGATTTCATGGCTGAGTCGATATTCCATTGTGCCTAAGTACCACAACTTCTTTATCCATTTTCTCTTTCCTGGGATGTTTAAGGTGTACTGAAGTGGAGGTTCTTGTACACAGAGCAGCCCTAAACTTTGGGGCGCTGTGTCTTGTTGATTTTAGTTTTCCCAATTTATACGCCCATGAGTGGAAGTGCCCTATGCTCTGTAAGCTGTGTTTATTACATGTTTCAGGACACACCGTACACTTCTCCAGAGTGGCTGTTGACAATTGGCATGCTGCCCATCAGCGTAGCAAGGCTCCATGTCTCCATGGCCTGTCCTGAATTTCTGGTTTTTACACTTTTGGCAGCATGGCCCTTTTGACCGATAGGCAAGCGAGGACTTACTTCCGGCTTGCTTGGTTGGCCAAAAAGGGCGTATGCGTTTTTTCCTGAATATATTCAGGAAAAAACGCATACGCCCTTTTTGGCCAAGGGCATCATTGTCAACGTTTTGCTGCTTTTCATGTGCTTTAAAGGCGAGTCGAATCTACCTCCTGAAATCTGTTTCCTGCAATTCTGCCTTGCTTTCAAATCTTCTTCATTGCCTTCCCTCAATATATTTGTGGACGAGAGTTATCATTTATAACTCTGCAGGTTTGTGAATTGCAGTGGCCCTGAGCTCCATTTGTCAACTCGCTTTTTTGGGAGCTGGCCGCAAAAGCGCAGGATTGCTTCAGGCCCTATTCTGGTTCCGGGGGGCAGGCTGAGCCTGTGCTTCATTCTTCTTCCTGATGGGGAAATAGAGTGACCTGTGCCTGTCCCAACACCTAGAGCTAGTCTCTCATTGGTTCCCCGTCTTCCCGTTCATCCTCAGGACAAATTGCAACCTGTACGAAACAAACAGGAGGTTCCAGGTGCTGATTCTCCAAGTAGGGAGATTGTTAGTAAAGTGGCTGGAATGGAGAACCCGAGCACAAGGAGAGGAGAAATGAGGTGCGTTTTAGAAACCTTTCCCGATCACACGGTGTACCATCTTCTGGGTTTCCCAGGCATGTTTTCGATGTAGGAAGATGCCCTTGAACCTGGAGATTTGGGACCCATGGGGTGGGTACCACGCGGTATTACTTTAAACGGTCTGCGTTTGCTCACCCAACCTCACCAATCCTCTCAGCCCCAAGATTGTCCAGCCTTTTGTCTCATCCAGCTGTGGGTGTAGATATGGTCAATCCAGGTTGCATCAGAGCCTCCGAACGGATTTTGTAAGAATTTCTCTCTCTTTCACTGTCTTTGTTTTATGGCGTTCATTTTAAGTAATTTATTTTGATAATGGGGTTGAGCTGCTTTTCCCTGCTGTGTTTATGCCGCTTTACACCCTCTTGATTCAACTCCAGAGAGATATCAATACATAGGTTTTAAGATTCTTGCTAGTCAGATATATTCTTGTGCGGTGAATAGGGGGTGTTGAGTCCAGTTCACTGAGCAGGGAGGAGGTCTTGTCTGTTACATATTTGGCTTATGGAACGGTATGGGAGCTAATTTCAAACCCTTGTTTTATGCATCAGCCCACCTCACCTTTCCCGTTAAGCAGCCATAGTGTGTCTTCTAAATGTGTGACTCTGTTCTGTTTTGTAATTCAGTTCAAGTGTAGCGATTTCGACATGCCCTCTATAAGTGATATCTTAGGATAAGAGTCTTTTTCTGTGTGACTTATTTCACTTAGAATCCTCGTCCCTAAATCCACTCATCATGCTGCTACTAGCCTTATGACAGTGATTTCATGGCTGAGTGATATTCCATTGTGCCTAAGTACCACAACTTCTTTATCCATTTTTCTCTTTCCTGGGATACTTAAGGTGTAGCTAAGTGGAGGTTCTTGTACACAGAGCAGCCCTAAACTTTGGGGTGCCTGTGTCTTGTTGATGTTTAGTTTTCCCAATTTATACGCCCATGAGTGGAAGTGCCCTATGCTCTGTAAGCTGTGTTTATTACATGTTTCAGGACACACCGTACACTTCTCCAGAGTGGCTGTTGGCAATTGACATCCCACCCCTCAGCCTAGCAAGGCTCCCATGTCTCCACGGCCTGTCCTGAATTTCTGGTTTTTACACTTTTGGCAGCATGGCCCTTTTGACCGATGGCAAGCGAGACTTCTTTGTAGTGCTGATTTGCACTTCCGGCTTGCTTGGTTGGCCAAAAAGGGCGTATGCGTTTTTTCCTGAATATATTCAGGAAAAAACGCATACGCCCTTTTTGGCCAAGGGCATCATTGTCAACGTTTGGCCGCTTTTCATGTGCTTTAAAGGCGAGTCGAATCTACCTCCTGAAATCTGTTTCCGGCAATTCTGCCTTGCTTTCAAATCCTCTTCGTTGCCTTCCCTCAATATATTTGTGGACGAGAGTTATCATTTATAACTCTGCAGGTTTGTGAATTGCAGTGGCCCTGAGCTCCATTTGTCAACTCGCTATTTTGGGAGCTGGCCGCAAAAGCGCAGGATTGCTTCAGGCCCTATTCTGGTTCCGGGGGGCAGGCTGAGCCTGTGCTTCATTCTTCTTCCTGATGAGGAAATAGAGTGACCGCTGCCTGTCCCAACACCTAGAGCTAGTCTCTCATTGGTTCCCCGTCTTCCCGTTCATCCTCAGGACAAATTGCAACCTGTACAAAACAAACAGGAGGTTCAAGGTGCTGATTCTCCAAGTAGGGAGATTGTTAGTAAAGCGGCTGGAATGGCGAACCCGAGCACAAGGAGAGGAGAAATGAGGTGCGTTTTAGAAACCTTTCCCGATCACACGGTGTACCATCTTCTGGGTTTCCCAGGCATGTTTTCGATGTAGGAAGATGCCCTTGAACCTGGAGATTTGGGACCCATGGGGTGGGTACCGCGCGGTATTACTTTAAAGCGTCTGCGTTTGCTCACCCAACCTCACCAATCCTCTCAGCCCCAAGAGTGTCCAGCCTTATGTCTCATCCAGCTTTGGGTCTAGATATGGTCAATCCAGGTTGCATCAGAGCCCCCGAACGGATTTTGTAAGAATTTCCCTCTCTTTCACTCTCTTTGTTTTATGGGGTTCATTTTAAGTAATTTATTTTCATAATGGGGTTGAGCTGCTTTTCCCTCCTGTGTTTAGGCCGCTTTACACCCTCTTGATTCAACTCCAGAGAGATATCAATACATAGGTTTCAAGATTCTTGCTAGTCAGATATATTCTTGTGCGGTGAATAGGTGGTGTTGAGTCCAGTTCACTGAGCAGGGAGGAGGTCTTGTCTGTTACATATTTGGCTTATGGAACGGTATCTGAGCTAATTACAAACCATTGTTTTATGCATCACCCCACCTCACCTTTCCCGTTAAGCAGCCATAGTGTGTCTTCTAAATGTGTGACTCTGTTCTGTTTTGTAATTCAGTTCAAGTGTAGCGATTTTGACATGCCCTCTATAAGTGATATCTTAGGATAAGTGTCTTTTTCTGTGTGACTTATTTCACTTAGAATCCTCGTCCCTAAATCCACTCATCATGCTGCTACTAGCCTTATGACATTGATTTCATGGCTGAGTGATATTCCATTGTGCCTAAGTACCACAACTTCTTTATCCATTTTTCTCTTTCCTGGGATGTTTAAGGTGTACTGAAGTGGAGGTTCTTGTACACAGAGTAGCCCTAAACTTTGGGGCGCCTGTGTCTTGTTGATTTTTAGTTTTCCCAATTTATATGCCCATGAGTGGAAGTGCCCTATGCTCTGTAAGCTGTGTTTATTACATGTTTCAGGACACACCGTACACATCTCCAGAGTGGCTGTTGGCAATTGACATCCCGCCCATCAGCGTAGCAAGGCTCCCATGTCTCCACGGCCTGTCCTGAATTTCTGGTTTTTACACTTTTGGCAGCATGGCCCTTTTGACCGATGGCAAGCGAGACTTCTTTGTAGTGCTGATTTGCACTTCCGGCTTGCTTGGTTGGCCAAAAAGGGCGTATGCGTTTTTTCCTGAATATATTCAGCAAAAAACGCATACGCCCTTTTTGGCCAAGGGCATCATTGTCAACGTTTTGCCGCTTTTCATGTGCTTTAAAGGCGAGTCGAATCTACCTCCTGAAATCTGTTTCCGGCAATTCTGCCTTGCTTTCAAATCCTCTTCGTTGCCTTCCCTCAATATATTTGTGGACGAGAGTTATCATTTATAACTCTGCAGGTTTGTAAATTGCAGTGGCCCTGAGCTCCATTTGTCAACTCGCTTTTTTGGGAGCTGGCCGCAAAAGCGCAGGATTGCTTCAGGCCCTATTCTGGTTCTGGGGGCAGGCTGAGCCTGTGCTTCATTCTTCTTCCTGATGGGGAAATAGAGTGACCTCTGCCTGTCCCAACACCTAGAGCTAGTCTCTCATTGGTTCCCCGTCTTCCCGTTCATCCTCAGGACAAATTGCAACCTGTACGAAACAAACAGGAGGTTCAAGGTGCTGATTCTCCAAGTAAGGATATTGTTAGTAATGCGGCTGGAATGGCGAACCCGAGCACAAGGAGAGGAGAAATGAGGTGCGTTTTAGAAACCTTTCCCGATCACACGGTGTACCATCTTCTGGGTTTCCCAGGCATGTTTTCGATGTAGGAAGATGCCCTTGAACCTGGAGATTTGGGACCCATGGGGTGGGTACCGCGCGGTATTACTTTAAAGCGTCTGCGTTTGCTCACCCAACCTCACCAATCCTCTCAGCCCCAAGAGTGTCCAGCCTTATGTCTCATCCAGCTGTGGGTCTAGATATGGTCAATCCAGGTTGCATCAGTGCCCCCGAACGGATTTTGTAAGAATTTCTCTCTCTTTCACTGTCTTTGTTTTATGGGGTTCATTTTAAGTAATTTATTTTGATAATGGGGTTGAGCTGCTTTTCCCTCCTGTGTTTATGCCGCTTTACACCCTCTTGATTCAACTCCAGAGAGATATCAATACATAGGTTTCAAGATTCTTGCTAGTCAGATATATTCTTGTGCGGTGAATAGGTGGTGTTGAGTCCAGTTCACTGAGCAGGGAGGAGGTCTTGTCTTTTACATATTTGGCTTATGGAACGGTATGTGAGCTAATTTCAAATCATTGTTTTATGCATCACCCCACCTCACCTTTCCCGTTAAGCAGCCATAGTGTGTCTTCTAAATGTGTGACTCTGTTCTGTTTTGTAATTCAGTTCAAGTGTAGCGATTTTGACATGCCCTCTATAAGTGATATCTTAGGATAAGTGTCTTTTTCTGTGTGACTTATTTCACTTAGAATCCTCGTCCCTAAATCCACTCATCATGCTGCTACTAGCCTTATGACATTGATTTCATGGCTCAGTGATATTCCATTGTGCCTAAGTACCACAACTTCTTTATCCATTTTTCTCTTTCCTGGGATGTTTAAGGTGTACTGAAGTGGAGGTTCTTGTACACAGAGCAGCCCTAAACTTTGGGGTGCCTGTGTCTTGTTGATTTTTAGTTTTCCCAATTTATATGCCCATGAGTGGAAGTGCCCTATGCTCTGTAAGCTGTGTTTATTACATGTTTCAGGACACACCGTACACTTCTCCAGAGTGGCTGTTGGCAATTGACATCCCGCCCATCAGCGTAGCAAGGCTCCCATGTCTCCACGGCCTGTCCTGCATTTCTGGTTTTTACATATTTTGCAGCATGGCCCTTATGACCGATGGCAAGCGAGACGTCTTTGTAGTGCTGATTTGCACTTCCGGCTTGCTTGGTTGGCCAAAAAGGGCGTATGCGTTTTTTCCTGAATATATTCAGGAAAAAACGCATACGCCCTTTTTGGCCAAGGGCATCATTGTCAACGTTTTGCCGCTTTTCATGTGCTTTAAAGGCGAGTCGAATCTACCTCCTGAAATCTGTTTCCTGCAATTCTGCCTTGCTTTCAAATCCTCTTCTTTGCCTTCCCTCAATATATTTGTGGACGAGAGTTATCATTTATAACTCTGCAGGTTTGTGAATTGCAGTGGCCCTGAGCTCCATTTGTCAACTCGCTTTTTTGGGAGCTGGCCGCAAAAGCGCAGGATTGCTTCAGGCCCTATTCTGGTTCCGGGGGGCAGGCTGAGCCTGTGCTTCATTCTTCTTCCTGATGGGGAAATAGAGTGACCGCTGCCTGTCCCAACACCTAGAGCTAGTCTCTCATTGGTTCCCCGTCTTCCCGTTCATCCTCAGGACAAATTGCAACCTGTACGAAACAAACAGGAGGTTCAAGGTGCTGATTCTCCAAGTAGGGATATTGTTAGTAATGCGGCTGGAATGGCGAACCCGAGCACAAGGAGAGGAGAAATGAGGTGCGTTTTAGAAACCTTTCCCGATCACACGGTGTACCATCTTCTGGGTTTCCCAGGCATGTTTTCGATGTAGGAAGATGCCCTTGAACCTGGAGATTTGGGACCCATGGGGTGGGTACCGCGCGGTATTACTTTAAAGCGTCTGCGTTTGCTCACCCAACCTCACCAATCCTCTCAGCCCCAAGAGTGTCCAGCTTTATGTCTCATCCAGCTGTGGGTCTAGATATGGTCAATCCAGGTTGCATCAGAGCCCCCGAACGGATTTTGTAAGAATTTCTCTCTCTTTCACTGTCTTTGTTTTATGGGGTTCATTTTAAGTAATTTATTTTGATAATGGGGTTGAGCTGCTTTTCCCTCCTGTGTTTATGCCGCTTTACACCCTCTTGATTCAACTCCAGAGAGATATCAATACATAGGTTTCAAGATTCTTGCTAGTCAGATATATTCTTGTGCGGTGAATAGGTGGTGTTGAGTCCAGTTCACTGAGCAGGGAGGAGGTCTTGTCTTTTACATATTTGGGTTATGGAACAGTATCTGAGCTAATTTCAAACCATTGTTTTATGCATCACCCCACCTCACCTTTCCCGTTAAGCAGCCATAGTGTGTCTTCTAAATGTGTGACTCTGTTCTGTTTTGTAATTCAGTTCAAGTGTAGCGATTTTGACATGCCCTGTATAAGTGATATCTTAGGATAAGTGTCTTTTTCTGTGTGACTTATTTCACTTAGAATCCTCGTCCCTAAATCCACTCATCATGCTGCTACTAGCCTTATGACATTGATTTCATGGCTGAGAGATATTCCATTGTGCCTAAGTACCACAACTTCTTTATCCATTTTTCTCTTTCCTGGGATGTTTAAGGTGTACTGAAGTGGAGGTTCTTGTACACAGAGCAGCCCTAAACTTTGGGGCGCCTGTGTCTTGTTGATTTTTAGTTTTCCCAATTTATACGCCCATGAGTGGAAGTGCCCTATGCTCTGTAAGCTGTGTTTATTACATGTTTCAGGACACACCGTACACTTCTCCAGAGTGGCTGTTGACAATTGGCATGCTGCCCATCAGCGTAGCAAGGCTCCCATGTCTCCATGGCCTGTCCTGAATTTCTGGTTTTTACACTTTTGGCAGCATGGCCCTTTTGACCGATGGCAAGCGAGACTTCTTTGTAGTGCTGATTTGCACTTCCGGCTTGCTTGGTTGGCCAAAAAGGGCGTATGCGTTTTTTCCTGAATATATTCAGGAAAAAACGCATACGCCCTTTTTGGCCAAGGGCATCATTGTCAACGTTTTGCTGCTTTTCATGTGCTTTAAAGGCGAGTCGAATCTACCTCCTGAAATCTGTTTCCTGCAATTCTGCCTTGCTTTCAAATCTTCTTCATTGCCTTCCCTCAATATATTTGTGGACGAGAGTTATCATTTATAACTCTGCAGGTTTGTGAATTGCAGTGGCCCTGAGCTCCATTTGTCAACTCGCTTTTTTGGGAGCTGGCCGCAAAAGCGCAGGATTGCTTCAGGCCCTATTCTGGTTCCGGGGGGCAGGCTGAGCCTGTGCTTCATTCTTCTTCCTGATGGGGAAATAGAGTGACCTGTGCCTGTCCCAACACCTAGAGCTAGTCTCTCATTGGTTCCCCGTCTTCCCGTTCATCCTCAGGACAAATTGCAACCTGTACGAAACAAACAGGAGGTTCCAGGTGCTGATTCTCCAAGTAGGGAGATTGTTAGTAAAGTGGCTGGAATGGAGAACCCGAGCACAAGGAGAGGAGAAATGAGGTGCGTTTTAGAAACCTTTCCCGATCACACGGTGTACCATCTTCTGGGTTTCCCAGGCATGTTTTCGATGTAGGAAGATGCCCTTGAACCTGGAGATTTGGGACCCATGGGGTGGGTACCACGCGGTATTACTTTAAACGGTCTGCGTTTGCTCACCCAACCTCACCAATCCTCTCAGCCCCAAGATTGTCCAGCCTTTTGTCTCATCCAGCTGTGGGTCTAGATATGGTCAATCCAGGTTGCATCAGAGCCTCCGAACGGATTTTGTAAGAATTTCTCTCTCTTTCACTGTCTTTGTTTTATGGCGTTCATTTTAAGTAATTTATTTTGATAATGGGGTTGAGCTGCTTTTCCCTGCTGTGTTTATGCCGCTTTACACCCTCTTGATTCAACTCCAGAGAGATATCAATACATAGGTTTTAAGATTCTTGCTAGTCAGATATATTCTTGTGCGGTGAATAGGGGGTGTTGAGTCCAGTTCACTGAGCAGGGAGGAGGTCTTGTCTGTTACATATTTGGCTTATGGAACGGTATGTGAGCTAATTTCAAACCCTTGTTTTATGCATCAGCCCACCTCACCTTTCCCGTTAAGCAGCCATAGTGTGTCTTCTAAATGTGTGACTCTGTTCTGTTTTGTAATTCAGTTCAAGTGTAGCGATTTCGACATGCCCTCTATAAGTGATATCTTAGGATAAGAGTCTTTTTCTGTGTGACTTATTTCACTTAGAATCCTCGTCCCTAAATCCACTCATCATGCTGCTACTAGCCTTATGACAGTGATTTCATGGCTGAGTGATATTCCATTGTGCCTAAGTACCACAACTTCTTTATCCATTTTTCTCTTTCCTGGGATACTTAAGGTGTAGCTAAGTGGAGGTTCTTGTACACAGAGCAGCCCTAAACTTTGGGGTGCCTGTGTCTTGTTGATGTTTAGTTTTCCCAATTTATACGCCCATGAGTGGAAGTGCCCTATGCTCTGTAAGCTGTGTTTATTACATGTTTCAGGACACACCGTACACTTCTCCAGAGTGGCTGTTGGCAATTGACATCCCACCCCTCAGCCTAGCAAGGCTCCCATGTCTCCATGGCCTGTCCTGCATTTCTGGTGTTTACTCTTTTTGCAGCGTGGCCCTTTTGACTGATGGCAAGCGAGACTTCTTTGTAGTGCTGATTTGCACTTCCGGCTTGCTTGGTTGGCCAAAAAGGGCGTATGCGTTTTTTCCTGAATATATTCAGCAAAAAACGCATACGCCCTTTTTGGCCAAGGGCATCATTGTCAACGTTTTGCCGCTTTTCATGTGCTTTAAAGGCGAGTCGAATCTACCTCCTGAAATCTGTTTCCGGCAATTCTGCCTTGCTTTCAAATCCTCTTCGTTGCCTTCCCTCAATATATTTGTGGACGAGAGTTATCATTTATAACTCTGCAGGTTTGTGAATTGCAGTGGCCCTGAGCTCCATTTGTCAACTCACTATTTTGGGAGCTGGCCGCAAAAGCGCAGGATTGCTTCAGGCCCTATTCTGGTTCCGGGGGGCAGGCTGAGCCTGTGCTACATTCTTCTTCCTGATGAGGAAATAGAGTGACCGCTGCCTGTCCCAACACCTAGAGCTAGTCTCTCATTGGTTCCCCGTCTTCCCGTTCATCCTCAGGACAAATTGCAACCTGTACAAAACAAACAGGAGGTTCAAGGTGCTGATTCTCCAAGTAGGGAGATTGTTAGTAAAGCGGCTGGAATGGCGAACCCGAGCACAAGGAGAGGAGAAATGAGGTGCGTTTTAGAAACCTTTCCCGATCACACGGTGTACCATCTTCTGGGTTTCCCAGGCATGTTTTCGATGTAGGAAGATGCCCTTGAACCTGGAGATTTGGGACCCATGGGGTGGGTACCGCGCGGTATTACTTTAAAGCGTCTGCGTTTGCTCACCCAACCTCACCAATCCTCTCAGCCCCAAGAGTGTCCAGCCTTATGTCTCATCCAGCTGTGGGTCTAGATATGGTCAATCCAGGTTGCATCAGAGCCCCCGAACGGATTTTGTAAGAATTTCCCTCTCTTTCACTCTCTTTGTTTTATGGGGTTCATTTTAAGTAATTTATTTTCATAATGGGGTTGAGCTGCTTTTCCCTCCTGTGTTTAGGCCGCTTTACACCCTCTTGATTCAACTCCAGAAAGATATCAATACATAGGTTTCAAGATTCTTGCTAGTCAGATATATTCTTGTGCGGTGAATAGGTGGTGTTGAGTCCAGTTCACTGAGCAGGGAGGAGGTCTTGTCTTTTACATATTTGGCTTATGGAACGGTATCTGAGCTAATTTCAAATCATTGTTTTATGCATCACCCCACCTCACCTTTCCCGTTAAGCAGCCATAGTGTGTCTTCTAAATGTGTGACTCTGTTCTGTTTTGTAATTCAGTTCAAGTGTAGCGATTTTGACATGCCCTCTATAAGTGATATCTTAGGATAAGTGTCTTTTTCTGTGTGACTTATTTCACTTAGAATCCTCGTCCCTAAATCCACTCATCATGCTGCTACTAGCCTTATGACATTGATTTCATGGCTGAGTGATATTCCATTGTGCCTAAGTACCACAACTTCTTTATCCATTTTTCTCTTTCCTGGGATGTTTAAGGTGTACTGAAGTGGAGGTTCTTGTACACAGAGCAGCCCTAAACTTTGGGGTGCCTGTGTCTTGTTGATTTTTAGTTTTCCCAATTTATATGCCCATGAGTGGAAGTGCCCTATGCTCTGTAAGCTGTGTTTATTACATGTTTCAGGACACACCGTACACTTCTCCAGAGTGGCTGTTGGCAATTGACATCCCGCCCATCAGCGTAGCAAGGCTCCCATGTCTCCACGGCCTGTCCTGCATTTCTGGTTTTTACATATTTTGCAGCATGGCCCTTATGACCGATGGCAAGCGAGACGTCTTTGTAGTGCTGATTTGCACTTCCGGCTTGCTTGGTTGGCCAAAAAGGGCGTATGCGTTTTTTCCTGAATATATTCAGGAAAAAACGCATACGCCCTTTTTGGCCAAGGGCATCATTGTCAACGTTTTGCCGCTTTTCATGTGCTTTAAAGGCGAGTCGAATCTACCTCCTGAAATCTGTTTCCTGCAATTCTGCCTTGCTTTCAAATCCTCTTCTTTGCCTTCCCTCAATATATTTGTGGACGAGAGTTATCATTTATAACTCTGCAGGTTTGTGAATTGCAGTGGCCCTGAGCTCCATTTGTCAACTCGCTTTTTTGGGAGCTGGCCGCAAAAGCGCAGGATTGCTTCAGGCCCTATTCTGGTTCCGGGGGGCAGGCTGAGCCTGTGCTTCATTCTTCTTCCTGATGGGGAAATAGAGTGACCGCTGCCTGTCCCAACACCTAGAGCTAGTCTCTCATTGGTTCCCCGTCTTCCCGTTCATCCTCAGGACAAATTGCAACCTGTACGAAACAAACAGGAGGTTCAAGGTGCTGATTCTCCAAGTAGGGATATTGTTAGTAATGCGGCTGGAATGGCGAACCCGAGCACAAGGAGAGGAGAAATGAGGTGCGTTTTAGAAACCTTTCCCGATCACACGGTGTACCATCTTCTGGGTTTCCCAGGCATGTTTTCGATGTAGGAAGATGCCCTTGAACCTGGAGATTTGGGACCCATGGGGTGGGTACCGCGCGGTATTACTTTAAAGCGTCTGCGTTTGCTCACCCAACCTCACCAATCCTCTCAGCCCCAAGAGTGTCCAGCCTTATGTCTCATCCAGCTGTGGGTCTAGATATGGTCAATCCAGGTTGCATCAGAGCCCCCGAACGGATTTTGTAAGAATTTCTCTCTCTTTCACTGTCTTTGTTTTATGGGGTTCATTTTAAGTAATTTATTTTGATAATGGGGTTGAGCTGCTTTTCCCTCCTGTGTTTATGCCGCTTTACACCCTCTTGATTCAACTCCAGAGAGATATCAATACATAGGTTTCAAGATTCTTGCTAGTCAGATATATTCTTGTGCGGTGAATAGGTGGTGTTGAGTCCAGTTCACTGAGCAGGGAGGAGGTCTTGTCTTTTACATATTTGGGTTATGGAACAGTATCTGAGCTAATTTCAAACCATTGTTTTATGCATCACCCCACCTCACCTTTCCCGTTAAGCAGCCATAGTGTGTCTTCTAAATGTGTGACTCTGTTCTGTTTTGTAATTCAGTTCAAGTGTAGCGATTTTGACATGCCCTGTATAAGTGATATCTTAGGATAAGTGTCTTTTTCTGTGTGACTTATTTCACTTAGAATCCTCGTCCCTAAATCCACTCATCATGCTGCTACTAGCCTTATGACATTGATTTCATGGCTGAGAGATATTCCATTGTGCCTAAGTACCACAACTTCTTTATCCATTTTTCTCTTTCCTGGGATGTTTAAGGTGTACTGAAGTGGAGGTTCTTGTACACAGAGCAGCCCTAAACTTTGGGGCGCTGTGTCTTGTTGATTTTTAGTTTTCCCAATTTATACGCCCATGAGTGGAAGTGCCCTATGCTCTGTAAGCTGTGTTTATTACATGTTTCAGGACACACCGTACACTTCTCCAGAGTGGCTGTTGACAATTGGCATGCTGCCCATCAGCGTAGCAAGGCTCCCATGTCTCCATGGCCTGTCCTGAATTTCTGGTTTTTACACTTTTGGCAGCATGGCCCTTTTGACCGATGGCAAGCGAGACTTCTTTGTAGTGCTGATTTGCACTTCCGGCTTGCTTGGTTGGCCAAAAAGGGCGTATGCGTTTTTTCCTGAATATATTCAGGAAAAAACGCATACGCCCTTTTTGGCCAAGGGCATCATTGTCAACGTTTTGCTGCTTTTCATGTGCTTTAAAGGCGAGTCGAATCTACCTCCTGAAATCTGTTTCCTGCAATTCTGCCTTGCTTTCAAATCTTCTTCATTGCCTTCCCTCAATATATTTGTGGACGAGAGTTATCATTTATAACTCTGCAGGTTTGTGAATTGCAGTGGCCCTGAGCTCCATTTGTCAACTCGCTTTTTTGGGAGCTGGCCGCAAAAGCGCAGGATTGCTTCAGGCCCTATTCTGGTTCCGGGGGGCAGGCTGAGCCTGTGCTTCATTCTTCTTCCTGATGGGGAAATAGAGTGACCTGTGCCTGTCCCAACACCTAGAGCTAGTCTCTCATTGGTTCCCCGTCTTCCCGTTCATCCTCAGGACAAATTGCAACCTGTACGAAACAAACAGGAGGTTCCAGGTGCTGATTCTCCAAGTAGGGAGATTGTTAGTAAAGTGGCTGGAATGGAGAACCCGAGCACAAGGAGAGGAGAAATGAGGTGCGTTTTAGAAACCTTTCCCGATCACACGGTGTACCATCTTCTGGGTTTCCCAGGCATGTTTTCGATGTAGGAAGATGCCCTTGAACCTGGAGATTTGGGACCCATGGGGTGGGTACCACGCGGTATTACTTTAAACGGTCTGCGTTTGCTCACCCAACCTCACCAATCCTCTCAGCCCCAAGATTGTCCAGCCTTTTGTCTCATCCAGCTGTGGGTGTAGATATGGTCAATCCAGGTTGCATCAGAGCCTCCGAACGGATTTTGTAAGAATTTCTCTCTCTTTCACTGTCTTTGTTTTATGGCGTTCATTTTAAGTAATTTATTTTGATAATGGGGTTGAGCTGCTTTTCCCTGCTGTGTTTATGCCGCTTTACACCCTCTTGATTCAACTCCAGAGAGATATCAATACATAGGTTTTAAGATTCTTGCTAGTCAGATATATTCTTGTGCGGTGAATAGGGGGTGTTGAGTCCAGTTCACTGAGCAGGGAGGAGGTCTTGTCTGTTACATATTTGGCTTATGGAACGGTATGGGAGCTAATTTCAAACCCTTGTTTTATGCATCAGCCCACCTCACCTTTCCCGTTAAGCAGCCATAGTGTGTCTTCTAAATGTGTGACTCTGTTCTGTTTTGTAATTCAGTTCAAGTGTAGCGATTTCGACATGCCCTCTATAAGTGATATCTTAGGATAAGAGTCTTTTTCTGTGTGACTTATTTCACTTAGAATCCTCGTCCCTAAATCCACTCATCATGCTGCTACTAGCCTTATGACAGTGATTTCATGGCTGAGTGATATTCCATTGTGCCTAAGTACCACAACTTCTTTATCCATTTTTCTCTTTCCTGGGATACTTAAGGTGTAGCTAAGTGGAGGTTCTTGTACACAGAGCAGCCCTAAACTTTGGGGTGCCTGTGTCTTGTTGATGTTTAGTTTTCCCAATTTATACGCCCATGAGTGGAAGTGCCCTATGCTCTGTAAGCTGTGTTTATTACATGTTTCAGGACACACCGTACACTTCTCCAGAGTGGCTGTTGGCAATTGACATCCCACCCCTCAGCCTAGCAAGGCTCCCATGTCTCCACGGCCTGTCCTGAATTTCTGGTTTTTACACTTTTGGCAGCATGGCCCTTTTGACCGATGGCAAGCGAGACTTCTTTGTAGTGCTGATTTGCACTTCCGGCTTGCTTGGTTGGCCAAAAAGGGCGTATGCGTTTTTTCCTGAATATATTCAGGAAAAAACGCATACGCCCTTTTTGGCCAAGGGCATCATTGTCAACGTTTGGCCGCTTTTCATGTGCTTTAAAGGCGAGTCGAATCTACCTCCTGAAATCTGTTTCCGGCAATTCTGCCTTGCTTTCAAATCCTCTTCGTTGCCTTCCCTCAATATATTTGTGGACGAGAGTTATCATTTATAACTCTGCAGGTTTGTGAATTGCAGTGGCCCTGAGCTCCATTTGTCAACTCGCTATTTTGGGAGCTGGCCGCAAAAGCGCAGGATTGCTTCAGGCCCTATTCTGGTTCCGGGGGGCAGGCTGAGCCTGTGCTTCATTCTTCTTCCTGATGAGGAAATAGAGTGACCGCTGCCTGTCCCAACACCTAGAGCTAGTCTCTCATTGGTTCCCCGTCTTCCCGTTCATCCTCAGGACAAATTGCAACCTGTACAAAACAAACAGGAGGTTCAAGGTGCTGATTCTCCAAGTAGGGAGATTGTTAGTAAAGCGGCTGGAATGGCGAACCCGAGCACAAGGAGAGGAGAAATGAGGTGCGTTTTAGAAACCTTTCCCGATCACACGGTGTACCATCTTCTGGGTTTCCCAGGCATGTTTTCGATGTAGGAAGATGCCCTTGAACCTGGAGATTTGGGACCCATGGGGTGGGTACCGCGCGGTATTACTTTAAAGCGTCTGCGTTTGCTCACCCAACCTCACCAATCCTCTCAGCCCCAAGAGTGTCCAGCCTTATGTCTCATCCAGCTGTGGGTCTAGATATGGTCAATCCAGGTTGCATCAGAGCCCCCGAACGGATTTTGTAAGAATTTCCCTCTCTTTCACTCTCTTTGTTTTATGGGGTTCATTTTAAGTAATTTATTTTCATAATGGGGTTGAGCTGCTTTTCCCTCCTGTGTTTAGGCCGCTTTACACCCTCTTGATTCAACTCCAGAGAGATATCAATACATAGGTTTCAAGATTCTTGCTAGTCAGATATATTCTTGTGCGGTGAATAGGTGGTGTTGAGTCCAGTTCACTGAGCAGGGAGGAGGTCTTGTCTGTTACATATTTGGCTTATGGAACGGTATCTGAGCTAATTACAAACCATTGTTTTATGCATCACCCCACCTCACCTTTCCCGTTAAGCAGCCATAGTGTGTCTTCTAAATGTGTGACTCTGTTCTGTTTTGTAATTCAGTTCAAGTGTAGCGATTTTGACATGCCCTCTATAAGTGATATCTTAGGATAAGTGTCTTTTTCTGTGTGACTTATTTCACTTAGAATCCTCGTCCCTAAATCCACTCATCATGCTGCTACTAGCCTTATGACATTGATTTCATGGCTGAGTGATATTCCATTGTGCCTAAGTACCACAACTTCTTTATCCATTTTTCTCTTTCCTGGGATGTTTAAGGTGTACTGAAGTGGAGGTTCTTGTACACAGAGTAGCCCTAAACTTTGGGGCGCCTGTGTCTTGTTGATTTTTAGTTTTCCCAATTTATATGCCCATGAGTGGAAGTGCCCTATGCTCTGTAAGCTGTGTTTATTACATGTTTCAGGACACACCGTACACATCTCCAGAGTGGCTGTTGGCAATTGACATCCCGCCCATCAGCGTAGCAAGGCTCCCATGTCTCCACGGCCTGTCCTGAATTTCTGGTTTTTACACTTTTGGCAGCATGGCCCTTTTGACCGATGGCAAGCGAGACTTCTTTGTAGTGCTGATTTGCACTTCCGGCTTGCTTGGTTGGCCAAAAAGGGCGTATGCGTTTTTTCCTGAATATATTCAGCAAAAAACGCATACGCCCTTTTTGGCCAAGGGCATCATTGTCAACGTTTTGCCGCTTTTCATGTGCTTTAAAGGCGAGTCGAATCTACCTCCTGAAATCTGTTTCCGGCAATTCTGCCTTGCTTTCAAATCCTCTTCGTTGCCTTCCCTCAATATATTTGTGGACGAGAGTTATCATTTATAACTCTGCAGGTTTGTAAATTGCAGTGGCCCTGAGCTCCATTTGTCAACTCGCTTTTTTGGGAGCTGGCCGCAAAAGCGCAGGATTGCTTCAGGCCCTATTCTGGTTCTGGGGGCAGGCTGAGCCTGTGCTTCATTCTTCTTCCTGATGGGGAAATAGAGTGACCTCTGCCTGTCCCAACACCTAGAGCTAGTCTCTCATTGGTTCCCCGTCTTCCCGTTCATCCTCAGGACAAATTGCAACCTGTACGAAACAAACAGGAGGTTCAAGGTGCTGATTCTCCAAGTAAGGATATTGTTAGTAATGCGGCTGGAATGGCGAACCCGAGCACAAGGAGAGGAGAAATGAGGTGCGTTTTAGAAACCTTTCCCGATCACACGGTGTACCATCTTCTGGGTTTCCCAGGCATGTTTTCGATGTAGGAAGATGCCCTTGAACCTGGAGATTTGGGACCCATGGGGTGGGTACCGCGCGGTATTACTTTAAAGCGTCTGCGTTTGCTCACCCAACCTCACCAATCCTCTCAGCCCCAAGAGTGTCCAGCCTTATGTCTCATCCAGCTGTGGGTCTAGATATGGTCAATCCAGGTTGCATCAGTGCCCCCGAACGGATTTTGTAAGAATTTCTCTCTCTTTCACTGTCTTTGTTTTATGGGGTTCATTTTAAGTAATTTATTTTGATAATGGGGTTGAGCTGCTTTCCCTCCTGTGTTTATGCCGCTTTACACCCTCTTGATTCAACTCCAGAGAGATATCAATACATAGGTTTCAAGATTCTTGCTAGTCAGATATATTCTTGTGCGGTGAATAGGTGGTGTTGAGTCCAGTTCACTGAGCAGGGAGGAGGTCTTGTCTTTTACATATTTGGCTTATGGAACGGTATGTGAGCTAATTTCAAATCATTGTTTTATGCATCACCCCACCTCACCTTTCCCGTTAAGCAGCCATAGTGTGTCTTCTAAATGTGTGACTCTGTTCTGTTTTGTAATTCAGTTCAAGTGTAGCGATTTTGACATGCCCTCTATAAGTGATATCTTAGGATAAGTGTCTTTTTCTGTGTGACTTATTTCACTTAGAATCCTCGTCCCTAAATCCACTCATCATGCTGCTACTAGCCTTATGACATTGATTTCATGGCTGAGTGATATTCCATTGTGCCTAAGTACCACAACTTCTTTATCCATTTTTCTCTTTCCTGGGATGTTTAAGGTGTACTGAAGTGGAGGTTCTTGTACACAGAGCAGCCCTAAACTTTGGGGTGCCTGTGTCTTGTTGATTTTTAGTTTTCCCAATTTATATGCCCATGAGTGGAAGTGCCCTATGCTCTGTAAGCTGTGTTTATTACATGTTTCAGGACACACCGTACACTTCTCCAGAGTGGCTGTTGGCAATTGACATCCCGCCCATCAGCGTAGCAAGGCTCCCATGTCTCCACGGCCTGTCCTGCATTTCTGGTTTTTACATATTTTGCAGCATGGCCCTTATGACCGATGGCAAGCGAGACGTCTTTGTAGTGCTGATTTGCACTTCCGGCTTGCTTGGTTGGCCAAAAAGGGCGTATGCGTTTTTTCCTGAATATATTCAGGAAAAAACGCATACGCCCTTTTTGGCCAAGGGCATCATTGTCAACGTTTTGCCGCTTTTCATGTGCTTTAAAGGCGAGTCGAATCTACCTCCTGAAATCTGTTTCCTGCAATTCTGCCTTGCTTTCAAATCCTCTTCTTTGCCTTCCCTCAATATATTTGTGGACGAGAGTTATCATTTATAACTCTGCAGGTTTGTGAATTGCAGTGGCCCTGAGCTCCATTTGTCAACTCGCTTTTTTGGGAGCTGGCCGCAAAAGCGCAGGATTGCTTCAGGCCCTATTCTGGTTCCGGGGGGCAGGCTGAGCCTGTGCTTCATTCTTCTTCCTGATGGGGAAATAGAGTGACCGCTGCCTGTCCCAACACCTAGAGCTAGTCTCTCATTGGTTCCCCGTCTTCCCGTTCATCCTCAGGACAAATTGCAACCTGTACGAAACAAACAGGAGGTTCAAGGTGCTGATTCTCCAAGTAGGGATATTGTTAGTAATGCGGCTGGAATGGCGAACCCGAGCACAAGGAGAGGAGAAATGAGGTGCGTTTTAGAAACCTTTCCCGATCACACGGTGTACCATCTTCTGGGTTTCCCAGGCATGTTTTCGATGTAGGAAGATGCCCTTGAACCTGGAGATTTGGGACCCATGGGGTGGGTACCGCGCGGTATTACTTTAAAGCGTCTGCGTTTGCTCACCCAACCTCACCAATCCTCTCAGCCCCAAGAGTGTCCAGCTTTATGTCTCATCCAGCTGTGGGTCTAGATATGGTCAATCCAGGTTGCATCAGAGCCCCCGAACGGATTTTGTAAGAATTTCTCTCTCTTTCACTGTCTTTGTTTTATGGGGTTCATTTTAAGTAATTTATTTTGATAATGGGGTTGAGCTGCTTTTCCCTCCTGTGTTTATGCCGCTTTACACCCTCTTGATTCAACTCCAGAGAGATATCAATACATAGGTTTCAAGATTCTTGCTAGTCAGATATATTCTTGTGCGGTGAATAGGTGGTGTTGAGTCCAGTTCACTGAGCAGGGAGGAGGTCTTGTCTTTTACATATTTGGGTTATGGAACAGTATCTGAGCTAATTTCAAACCATTGTTTTATGCATCACCCCACCTCACCTTTCCCGTTAAGCAGCCATAGTGTGTCTTCTAAATGTGTGACTCTGTTCTGTTTTGTAATTCAGTTCAAGTGTAGCGATTTTGACATGCCCTGTATAAGTGATATCTTAGGATAAGTGTCTTTTTCTGTGTGACTTATTTCACTTAGAATCCTCGTCCCTAAATCCACTCATCATGCTGCTACTAGCCTTATGACATTGATTTCATGGCTGAGAGATATTCCATTGTGCCTAAGTACCACAACTTCTTTATCCATTTTTCTCTTTCCTGGGATGTTTAAGGTGTACTGAAGTGGAGGTTCTTGTACACAGAGCAGCCCTAAACTTTGGGGCGCCTGTGTCTTGTTGATTTTTAGTTTTCCCAATTTATACGCCCATGAGTGGAAGTGTCCTATGCTCTGTAAGCTGTGTTTATTACATGTTTCAGGACACACCGTACACTTCTCCAGAGTGGCTGTTGACAATTGGCATGCTGCCCATCAGCGTAGCAAGGCTCCCATGTCTCCATGGCCTGTCCTGAATTTCTGGTTTTTACACTTTTGGCAGCATGGCCCTTTTGACCGATGGCAAGCGAGACTTCTTTGTAGTGCTGATTTGCACTTCCGGCTTGCTTGGTTGGCCAAAAAGGGCGTATGCGTTTTTTCCTGAATATATTCAGGAAAAAACGCATACGCCCTTTTTGGCCAAGGGCATCATTGTCAACGTTTTGCTGCTTTTCATGTGCTTTAAAGGCGAGTCGAATCTACCTCCTGAAATCTGTTTCCTGCAATTCTGCCTTGCTTTCAAATCTTCTTCATTGCCTTCCCTCAATATATTTGTGGACGAGAGTTATCATTTATAACTCTGCAGGTTTGTGAATTGCAGTGGCCCTGAGCTCCATTTGTCAACTCGCTTTTTTGGGAGCTGGCCGCAAAAGCGCAGGATTGCTTCAGGCCCTATTCTGGTTCCGGGGGGCAGGCTGAGCCTGTGCTTCATTCTTCTTCCTGATGGGGAAATAGAGTGACCTGTGCCTGTCCCAGCACCTAGAGCTAGTCTCTCATTGGTTCCCCGTCTTCCCGTTCATCCTCAGGACAAATTGCAACCTGTACGAAACAAACAGGAGGTTCCAGGTGCTGATTCTCCAAGTAGGGAGATTGTTAGTAAAGTGGCTGGAATGGAGAACCCGAGCACAAGGAGAGGAGAAATGAGGTGCGTTTTAGAAACCTTTCCCGATCACACGGTGTACCATCTTCTGGGTTTCCCAGGCATGTTTTCGATGTAGGAAGATGCCCTTGAACCTGGAGATTTGGGACCCATGGGGTGGGTACCACGCGGTATTACTTTAAACGGTCTGCGTTTGCTCACCCAACCTCACCAATCCTCTCAGCCCCAAGATTGTCCAGCCTTTTGTCTCATCCAGCTGTGGGTCTAGATATGGTCAATCCAGGTTGCATCAGAGCCTCCGAACGGATTTTGTAAGAATTTCTCTCTCTTTCACTGTCTTTGTTTTATGGCGTTCATTTTAAGTAATTTATTTTGATAATGGGGTTGAGCTGCTTTTCCCTGCTGTGTTTATGCCGCTTTACACCCTCTTGATTCAACTCCAGAGAGATATCAATACATAGGTTTTAAGATTCTTGCTAGTCAGATATATTCTTGTGCGGTGAATAGGGGGTGTTGAGTCCAGTTCACTGAGCAGGGAGGAGGTCTTGTCTGTTACATATTTGGCTTATGGAACGGTATGTGAGCTAATTTCAAACCCTTGTTTTATGCATCAGCCCACCTCACCTTTCCCGTTAAGCAGCCATAGTGTGTCTTCTAAATGTGTGACTCTGTTCTGTTTTGTAATTCAGTTCAAGTGTAGCGATTTCGACATGCCCTCTATAAGTGATATCTTAGGATAAGAGTCTTTTTCTGTGTGACTTATTTCACTTAGAATCCTCGTCCCTAAATCCACTCATCATGCTGCTACTAGCCTTATGACAGTGATTTCATGGCTGAGTGATATTCCATTGTGCCTAAGTACCACAACTTCTTTATCCATTTTTCTCTTTCCTGGGATACTTAAGGTGTAGCTAAGTGGAGGTTCTTGTACACAGAGCAGCCCTAAACTTTGGGGTGCCTGTGTCTTGTTGATGTTTAGTTTTCCCAATTTATACGCCCATGAGTGGAAGTGCCCTATGCTCTGTAAGCTGTGTTTATTACATGTTTCAGGACACACCGTACACTTCTCCAGAGTGGCTGTTGGCAATTGACATCCCACCCCTCAGCCTAGCAAGGCTCCCATGTCTCCACGGCCTGTCCTGAATTTCTGGTTTTTACACTTTTGGCAGCATGGCCCTTTTGACCGATGGCAAGCGAGACTTCTTTGTAGTGCTGATTTGCACTTCCGGCTTGCTTGGTTGGCCAAAAAGGGCGTATGCGTTTTTTCCTGAATATATTCAGGAAAAAACGCATACGCCCTTTTTGGCCAAGGGCATCATTGTCAACGTTTGGCCGCTTTTCATGTGCTTTAAAGGCGAGTCGAATCTACCTCCTGAAATCTGTTTCCTGCAATTCTGCCTTGCTTTCAAATCCTCTTCGTTGCCTTCCCTCAATATATTTGTGGACAAGAGTTATCATTTATAACCCTGCAGGTTTGTGAATTGCAGTGGCCCTGAGCTCCATTTGTCAACTCGCTTTTTTGGGAGCTGGCCGCAAAAGCGCAGGATTGCTTCAGGCCCTATTCTGGTTCCGGGGGGCAGGCTGAGCCTGTGCTTCATTCTTCTTCCTGATGGGGAAATAGAGTGACCGCTGCCTGTCCCAACACCTAGAGCTAGTCTCTCGTTGGTTCCCCCTCTTCCCGTTCATCCTCAGGACAAATTGCAACCTGTACGAAAGAAACAGGAGCTTCAAGGTGCTGATTCTCCAAGTAGGGAGATTGTTAGTAAAGCGGCTGGAATGGCGAACCCGAGCACAAGGAGAGGAGAAATGAGGTGCGTTTTAGAAACCTTTCCCGATCACACGCTGTACCATCTTCTGGGTTTCCCATGCACGTTTTCAATGTAGGAAGATGCCCTTGAACCTGGAGATTTGGGACCCATGGGGTGGGTACCCCGCGGTATTACTTTAAAGGGTCTGCGTTTCCTCACCCAACCTCACCAAACCTCTCAGCCCCAAGAGTGTCCAGCCTTATGTCTCATCCAGCTGTGGGTCTAGATATGGTCAATCCAGGTTGCATCAGAGCCTCCGAACGGATTTTGTAAGAATTTCTCTCTCTTTCACTGTCTTTGTTTTATGGCGTTCATTTTAAGTAATTTATTTTGATAATGGGGTTGAGCTGCTTTTCCCTGCTGTGTTTATGCCGCTTTACACCCTCTTGATTCAACTCCAGAGAGATATCAATACATAGGTTTTAAGATTCTTGCTAGTCAGATATATTCTTGTGCGGTGAATAGGGGGTGTTGAGTCCAGTTCACTGAGCAGGGAGGAGGTCTTGTCTGTTACATATTTGGCTTATGGAACGGTATGTGAGCTAATTTCAAACCCTTGTTTTATGCATCACCCCACCTCACCTTTCCCGTTAAGCAGCCATAGTGTGTCTTCTAAATATGTGACTCTGTTCTGTTTTGTAATTCACTTCAAGTGTAGCGATTTTCACATGCCCTCTATAAGTGATATCTTAGGATAACTGTCTTTTTCTGTGTGACTTATTTCACTTAGAATCCTCGTCCCTAAATCCACTCATCATGCTGCTACTAGCCTTATGACATTGATTTCATGGCTGAGTGATATTCCATTGTGCCTAAGTACCACAACTTCTTTATCCATTTTTCTCTTTCCTGGCATGTTTAAGGTGTACCTAAGTGGAGGTTCTTGTACACAGAGCAGCCGGAAACTTTGGGGTGCCTGTGTCTTGTTGATTTTTAGTTTTCCCAATTTATACGCCCATGAGTGGAAGTGCCCTATTCTCTGTAAGCTGTGTTTATTACATGTTTCAGGACACACCGTACACTTCTCCAGAGTGGCTGTTGACAATTGGCATGCTGCCCATCAGCGTAGCAAGGCTCCCATGTCTCCATGGCCTGTCCTGAATTTCTGGTTTTTACACTTTTGGCAGCATGGCCTTTTTGACCGATGGCAAGCGAGACTTCTTTGTAGTGCTGATTTGCACTTCCGGGCTTGCTTGGTTGGCCAAAAAGGGCGTATGCGTTTTTTCCTGAATATATTCAGGAAAAAACGCATACGCCCTTTTTGGCCAAGGGCATCATTGTCAACGTTTTGCTGCTTTTCATGTGCTTTAAAGGCGAGTCGAATCTACCTCCTGAAATCTGTTTCCTGCAATTCTGCCTTGCTTTCAAATCTTCTTCATTGCCTTCCCTCAATATATTTGTGGACGAGAGTTATCATTTATAACTCTGCAGGTTTGTGAATTGCAGTGGCCCTGAGCTCCATTTGTCAACTCGCTTTTTTGGGAGCTGGCCGCAAAAGCGCAGGATTGCTTCAGGCCCTATTCTGGTTCCGGGGGGCAGGCTGAGCCTGTGCTTCATTCTTCTTCCTGATGGGGAAATAGAGTGACCTGTGCCTGTCCCAACACCTAGAGCTAGTCTCTCATTGGTTCCCCGTCTTCCCGTTCATCCTCAGGACAAATTGCAACCTGTACGAAACAAACAGGAGGTTCCAGGTGCTGATTCTCCAAGTAGGGAGATTGTTAGTAAAGTGGCTGGAATGGAGAACCCGAGCACAAGGAGAGGAGAAATGAGGTGCGTTTTAGAAACCTTTCCCGATCACACGGTGTACCATCTTCTGGGTTTCCCAGGCATGTTTTCGATGTAGGAAGATGCCCTTGAACCTGGAGATTTGGGACCCATGGGGTGGGTACCACGCGGTATTACTTTAAACGGTCTGCGTTTGCTCACCCAACCTCACCAATCCTCTCAGCCCCAAGATTGTCCAGCCTTTTGTCTCATCCAGCTGTGGGTCTAGATATGGTCAATCCAGGTTGCATCAGAGCCTCCGAACGGATTTTGTAAGAATTTCTCTCTCTTTCACTGTCTTTGTTTTATGGCGTTCATTTTAAGTAATTTATTTTGATAATGGGGTTGAGCTGCTTTTCCCTGCTGTGTTTATGCCGCTTTACACCCTCTTGATTCAACTCCAGAGAGATATCAATACATAGGTTTTAAGATTCTTGCTAGTCAGATATATTCTTGTGCGGTGAATAGGGGGTGTTGAGTCCAGTTCACTGAGCAGGGAGGAGGTCTTGTCTGTTACATATTTGGCTTATGGAACGGTATGTGAGCTAATTTCAAACCCTTGTTTTATGCATCAGCCCACCTCACCTTTCCCGTTAAGCAGCCATAGTGTGTCTTCTAAATGTGTGACTCTGTTCTGTTTTGTAATTCAGTTCAAGTGTAGCGATTTCGACATGCCCTCTATAAGTGATATCTTAGGATAAGAGTCTTTTTCTGTGTGACTTATTTCACTTAGAATCCTCGTCCCTAAATCCACTCATCATGCTGCTACTAGCCTTATGACAGTGATTTCATGGCTGAGTGATATTCCATTGTGCCTAAGTACCACAACTTCTTTATCCATTTTTCTCTTTCCTGGGATACTTAAGGTGTAGCTAAGTGGAGGTTCTTGTACACAGAGCAGCCCTAAACTTTGGGGTGCCTGTGTCTTGTTGATGTTTAGTTTTCCCAATTTATACGCCCATGAGTGGAAGTGCCCTATGCTCTGTAAGCTGTGTTTATTACATGTTTCAGGACACACCGTACACTTCTCCAGAGTGGCTGTTGGCAATTGACATCCCACCCCTCAGCCTAGCAAGGCTCCCATGTCTCCACGGCCTGTCCTGAATTTCTGGTTTTTACACTTTTGGCAGCATGGCCCTTTTGACCGATGGCAAGCGAGACTTCTTTGTAGTGCTGATTTGCACTTCCGGCTTGCTTGGTTGGCCAAAAAGGGCGTATGCGTTTTTTCCTGAATATATTCAGGAAAAAAGGCATACGCCCTTTTTGGCCAAGGGCATCATTGTCAACGTTTGGCCGCTTTTCATGTGCTTTAAAGGCGAGTCGAATCTACCTCCTGAAATCTGTTTCCTGCAATTCTGCCTTGCTTTCAAATCCTCTTCGTTGCCTTCCCTCAATATATTTGTGGACAAGAGTTATCATTTATAACCCTGCAGGTTTGTGAATTGCAGTGGCCCTGAGCTCCATTTGTCAACTCGCTTTTTTGGGAGCTGGCCGCAAAAGCGCAGGATTGCTTCAGGCCCTATTCTGGTTCCGGGGGGCAGGCTGAGCCTGTGCTTCATTCTTCTTCCTGATGGGGAAATAGAGTGACCGCTGCCTGTCCCAACACCTAGAGCTAGTCTCTCGTTGGTTCCCCCTCTTCCCGTTCATCCTCAGGACAAATTGCAACCTGTACGAAAGAAACAGGAGCTTCAAGGTGCTGATTCTCCAAGTAGGGAGATTGTTAGTAAAGCGGCTGGAATGGCGAACCCGAGCACAAGGAGAGGAGAAATGAGGTGCGTTTTAGAAACCTTTCCCGATCACACGCTGTACCATCTTCTGGGTTTCCCATGCACGTTTTCAATGTAGGAAGATGCCCTTGAACCTGGAGATTTGGGACCCATGGGGTGGGTACCCCGCGGTATTACTTTAAAGGGTCTGCGTTTCCTCACCCAACCTCACCAAACCTCTCAGCCCCAAGAGTGTCCAGCCTTATGTCTCATCCAGCTGTGGGTCTAGATATGGTCAATCCAGGTTGCATCAGAGCCTCCGAACGGATTTTGTAAGAATTTCTCTCTCTTTCACTGTCTTTGTTTTATGGCGTTCATTTTAAGTAATTTATTTTGATAATGGGGTTGAGCTGCTTTTCCCTGCTGTGTTTATGCCGCTTTACACCCTCTTGATTCAACTCCAGAGAGATATCAATACATAGGTTTTAAGATTCTTGCTAGTCAGATATATTCTTGTGCGGTGAATAGGGGGTGTTGAGTCCAGTTCACTGAGCAGGGAGGAGGTCTTGTCTGTTACATATTTGGCTTATGGAACGGTATGTGAGCTAATTTCAAACCCTTGTTTTATGCATCACCCCACCTCACCTTTCCCGTTAAGCAGCCATAGTGTGTCTTCTAAATATGTGACTCTGTTCTGTTTTGTAATTCACTTCAAGTGTAGCGATTTTCACATGCCCTCTATAAGTGATATCTTAGGATAAGTGTCTTTTTCTGTGTGACTTATTTCACTTAGAATCCTCGTCCCTAAATCCACTCATCATGCTGCTACTAGCCTTATGACATTGATTTCATGGCTGAGTGATATTCCATTGTGCCTAAGTACCACAACTTCTTTATCCATTTTTCTCTTTCCTGGCATGTTTAAGGTGTACCTAAGTGGAGGTTCTTGTACACAGAGCAGCCGGAAACTTTGGGGTGCCTGTGTCTTGTTGATTTTTAGTTTTCCCAATTTATACGCCCATGAGTGGAAGTGCCCTATTCTCTGTAAGCTGTGTTTATTACATGTTTCAGGACACACCGTACACTTCTCCAGAGTGGCTGTTGACAATTGGCATGCTGCCCATCAGCGTAGCAAGGCTCCCATGTCTCCATGGCCTGTCCTGAATTTCTGGTTTTTACACTTTTGGCAGCATGGCCTTTTTGACCGATGGCAAGCGAGACTTCTTTGTAGTGCTGATTTGCACTTCCGGGCTTGCTTGGTTGGCCAAAAAGGGCGTATGCGTTTTTTCCTGAATATATTCAGGAAAAAACGCATACGCCCTTTTTGGCCAAGGGCATCATTGTCAACGTTTTGCTGCTTTTCATGTGCTTTAAAGGCGAGTCGAATCTACCTCCTGAAATCTGTTTCCTGCAATTCTGCCTTGCTTTCAAATCTTCTTCATTGCCTTCCCTCAATATATTTGTGGACGAGAGTTATCATTTATAACTCTGCAGGTTTGTGAATTGCAGTGGCCCTGAGCTCCATTTGTCAACTCGCTTTTTTGGGAGCTGGCCGCAAAAGCGCAGGATTGCTTCAGGCCCTATTCTGGTTCCGGGGGGCAGGCTGAGCCTGTGCTTCATTCTTCTTCCTGATGGGGAAATAGAGTGACCTGTGCCTGTCCCAACACCTAGAGCTAGTCTCTCATTGGTTCCCCGTCTTCCCGTTCATCCTCAGGACAAATTGCAACCTGTACGAAACAAACAGGAGGTTCCAGGTGCTGATTCTCCAAGTAGGGAGATTGTTAGTAAAGCGGCTGGAATGGCGAACCCGAGCACAAGGAGAGGAGAAATGAGGTGCGTTTTAGAAACCTTTCCCGATCACACGGTGTACCATCTTCTGGGTTTCCCAGGCATGTTTTCGATTTAGGAAGATGCCCTTGAACCTGGAGATTTGGGACCCATGGGGTGGGTACCACGCGGTATTACTTTAAACGGTCTGCGTTTGCTCACCCAACCTCACCAATCCTCTCAGCCCCAAGATTGTCCAGCCTTTTGTCTCATCCAGCTGTGGGTCTAGATATGGTCAATCCAGGTTGCATCAGAGCCTCCGAACGGATTTTGTAAGAATTTCTCTCTCTTTCACTGTCTTTGTTTTATGGCGTTCATTTTAAGTAATTTATTTTGATAATGGGGTTGAGCTGCTTTTCCCTGCTGTGTTTATGCCGCTTTACACCCTCTTGATTCAACTCCAGAGAGATATCAATACATAGGTTTTAAGATTCTTGCTAGTCAGATATATTCTTGTGCGGTGAATAGGGGGTGTTGAGTCCAGTTCACTGAGCAGGGAGGAGGTCTTGTCTGTTACATATTTGGCTTATGGAACGGTATGTGAGCTAATTTCAAACCCTTGTTTTATGCATCAGCCCACCTCACCTTTCCCGTTACGCAGCCATAGTGTGTCTTCTAAATGTGTGACTCTGTTCTGTTTTGTAATTCAGTTCAAGTGTAGCGATTTCGACATGCCCTCTATAAGTGATATCTTAGGATAAGGGTCTTTTTCTGTGTGACTTATTTCACTTAGAATCCTCGTCCCTAAATCCACTCATCATGCTGCTACTAGCCTTATGACATTGATTTCATGGCTGAGTGATATTCCATTGTGCCTAAGTACCACAACTTCTTTATCCATTTTTCTCTTTCCTGGGATACTTAAGGTGTAGCTAAGTGGAGGTTCTTGTACACAGAGCAGCCCTAAACTTTGGGGTGCCTGTGTCTTGTTGATTTTTAGTTTTCCCAATTTATACGCCCATGAGTGGAAGTGCCCTATGCTCTGTAAGCTGTGTTTATTACATGTTTCAGGACACACCGTACACTTCTCCAGAGTGGCTGTTGGCAATTGACATCCCACCCCTCAGCCTAGCAAGGCTCCCATGTCTCCATGGCCTGTCCTGCATTTCTGGTGTTTACTCTTTTTGCAGCGTGGCCCTTTTGACCGATGGCAAGCGAGACTTCTTTGTAGTGCTGATTTGCACTTCCGGCTTGCTTGGTTGGCCAAAAAGGGCGTATGCGTTTTTTCCTGAATATATTCAGCAAAAAACGCATACGCCCTTTTTGGCCAAGGGCATCATTGTCAACGTTTTGCCGCTTTTCATGTGCTTTAAAGGCGAGTCGAATCTACCTCCTGAAATCTGTTTCCGGCAATTCTGCCTTACTTTCAAATCCTCTTCGTTGCCTTCCCTCAATATATTTGTGGACGAGAGTTATCATTTATAACTCTGCAGGTTTGTGAATTGCAGTGGCCCTGAGCTCCATTTGTCAACTCACTTTTTTGGGAGCTGGCTGCAAAAGCGCAGGATTGCTTCAGGCCCTATTCTGGTTCTGGGGGCAGGCTGAGCCTGTACTTCATTCTTCTTCCTGATGGGGAAATAGAGTGACCTCTGCCTGTCCCAACACCTAGAGCTAGTCTCTCATTGGTTCCCCGTCTTCCCGTTCATCCTCAGGACAAATTGCAACCTGTACGAAACAAACAGGAGGTTCAAGGTGCTGATTCTCCAAGTAAGGATATTGTTAGTAATGCGGCTGGAATGGCGAACCCGAGCACAAGGAGAGGAGAAATGAGGTGCGTTTTAGAAACCTTTCCCGATCACACGGTGTACCATCTTCTGGGTTTCCCAGGCATGTTTTTGATGTAGGAAGATGCCCTTGAACCTGGAGATTTGGGACCCATGGGGTGGGTACCGCGCGGTATTACTTTAAAGCGTCTGCGTTTGCTCACCCAACCTCACCAATCCTCTCAGCCCCAAGAGTGTCCAGCCTTATGTCTCATCCAGCTGTGGGTCTAGATATGGTCAATCCAGGTTGCATCAGAGCCCCCGAACGGATTTTGTAAGAATTTCTCTCTCTTTCACTGTCTTTGTTTTATGGGGTTCATTTTAAGTAATTTATTTTGATAATGGGGTTGAGCTGCTTTTCCCTCCTGTGTTTATGCCGCTTTACACCCTCTTGATTCAACTCCAGAGAGATATCAATACATAGGTTTCAAGATTCTTGCTAGTCAGATATATTCTTGTGCGGTGAATAGGTGGTGTTGAGTCCAGTTCACTGAGCAGGGAGGAGGTCTTGTCTTTTACATATTTGGCTTATGGAACGGTATCTGAGCTAATTTCAAATCATTGTTTTATGCATCACCCCACCTCACCTTTCCCGTTAAGCAGCCATAGTGTGTCTTCTAAATGTGTGACTCTGTTCTGTTTTGTAATTCAGTTCAAGTGTAGCGATTTTGACATGCCCTCTATAAGTGATATCTTAGGATAAGTGTCTTTTTCTGTGTGACTTATTTCACTTAGAATCCTCGTCCCTAAATCCACTCATCATGCTGCTACTAGCCTTATGACATTGATTTCATGGCTGAGTGATATTCCATTGTGCCTAAGTACCACAACTTCTTTATCCATTTTTCTCTTTCCTGGGATGTTTAAGGTGTACTGAAGTGGAGGTTCTTGTACACAGAGCAGCCCTAAACTTTGGGGTGCCTGTGTCTTGTTGATTTTTAGTTTTCCCAATTTATATGCCCATGAGTGGAAGTGCCCTATGCTCTGTAAGCTGTGTTTATTACATGTTTCAGGACACACCGTACACTTCTCCAGAGTGGCTGTTGGCAATTGACATCCCGCCCATCAGCGTAGCAAGGCTCCCATGTCTCCACGGCCTGTCCTGCATTTCTGGTGTTTACACATTTTGCAGCATGGCCCTTATGACCGATGGCAAGCGAGACGTCTTTGTAGTGCTGATTTGCACTTCCGGCTTGCTTGGTTGGCCAAAAAGGGCGTATGCGTTTTTTCCTGAATATATTCAGGAAAAAACGCATACGCCCTTTTTGGCCAAGGGCATCATTGTCACCGTTTTGCCGCTTTTCATGTGCTTTAAAGGCGAGTCGAATCTACCTCCTGAAATCTGTTTCCTGCAATTCTGCCTTGCTTTCAAATCCTCTTCGTTGCCTTCCCTCAATATATTTGTGGACGAGAGTTATCATTTATAACTCTGCAGGTTTGTGAATTGCAGTGGCCCTGAGCTCCATTTGTCAACTCGCTTTTTTGGGAGCTGGCCGCAAAAGCGCAGGATTGCTTCAGGCCCTATTCTGGTTCCGGGGGGCAGGCTGAGCCTGTGCTTCATTCTTCTTCCTGATGGGGAAATAGAGTGACCTGTGCCTGTCCCAACACCTAGAGCTAGTCTCTCATTGGTTCCCCGTCTTCCCGTTCATCCTCAGGACAAATTGCAACCTGTACGAAACAAACAGGAGGTTCAAGGTGCTGATTCTCCAAGTAGGGATATTGTTAGTAATGCGGCTGGAATGGCGAACCCGAGCACAAGGAGAGGAGAAATGAGGTGCGTTTTAGAAACCTTTCCCGATCACACGGTGTACCATCTTCTGGGTTTCCCAGGCATGTTTTCGATGTAGGAAGATGCCCTTGAACCTGGAGATTTGGGACCCATGGGGTGGGTACCGCGCGGTATTACTTTAAAGCGTCTGCGTTTGCTCACCCAACCTCACCAATCCTCTCAGCCCCAAGATTGTCCAGCCTTTTGTCTCATCCAGCTGTGGGTCTAGATATGGTCAATCCAGGTTGCATCAGAGCCTCCGAAAGGATTTTGTAAGAATTTCTCTCTCTTTCACTGTCTTTGTTTTATGGCGTTCATTTTAAGTAATTTATTTTGATAATGGGGTTGAGCTGCTTTTCCCTGCTGTGTTTATGCCGCTTTACACTCTCTTGATTCAACTCCAGAGAGATATCAATACATAGGTTTTAAGATTCTTGCTAGTCAGATATATTCTTGTGCGGTGAATAGGGGGTGTTGAGTCCAGTTCACTGAGCAGGGAGGAGGTCTTGTCTGTTACATATTTGGCTTATGGAACGGTATGTGAGCTAATTTCAAACCCTTGTTTTATGCATCAGCCCACCTCACCTTTCCCGTTAAGCAGCCATAGTGTGTCTTCTAAATGTGTGACTCTGTTCTGTTTTGTAATTCAGTTCAAGTGTAGCGATTTCGACATGCCCTCTATAAGTGATATCTTAGGATAAGAGTCTTTTTCTGTGTGACTTATTTCACTTAGAATCCTCGTCCCTAAATCCACTCATCATGCTGCTACTAGCCTTATGACATTGATTTCATGGCTGAGTGATATTCCATTGTGCCTAAGTACCACAACTTCTTTATCCATTTTTCTCTTTCCTGGCATGTTTAAGGTGTACCTAAGTGGAGGTTCTTGTACACAGAGCAGCCGGAAACTTTGGGGTGCCTGTGTCTTGTTGATTTTTAGTTTTCCCAATTTATACGCCCATGAGTGGAAGTGCCCTATGCTCTGTAAGCTGTGTTTATTACATGTTTCAGGACACACCGTACACTTCTCCAGAGTGGCTGTTGGCAATTGACATCCCACCCCTCAGCCTAGCAAGGCTCCCATGTCTCCATGGCCTGTCCTGCATTTCTGGTGTTTACTCTTTTTGCAGCGTGGCCCTTTTGACCGATGGCAAGCGAGACTTCTTTGTAGTGCTGATTTGCACTTCCGGCTTGCTTGGTTGGCCAAAAAGGGCGTATGCGTTTTTTCCTGAATATATTCAGCAAAAAACGCATACGCCCTTTTTGGCCAAGGGCATCATTGTCAACGTTTGGCCGCTTTTCATGTGCTTTAAAGGCGAGTCGAATCTACCTCCTGAAATCTGTTTCCGGCAATTCTGCCTTGCTTTCAAATCCTCTTCGTTGCCTTCCCTCAATATATTTGTGGACGAGAGTTATCATTTATAACTCTGCAGGTTTGTGAATTGCAGTGGCCCTGAGCTCCATTTGTCAACTCGCTATTTTGGGAGCTGGCCGCAAAAGCGCAGGATTGCTTCAGGCCCTATTCTGGTTCCGGGAGGCAGGCTGAGCCTGTGCTTCATTCTTCTTCCTGATGAGGAAATAGAGTGACCGCTGCCTGTCCCAACACCTAGAGCTAGTCTCTCATTGGTTCCCCGTCTTCCCGTTCATCCTCAGGACAAATTGCAACCTGTACAAAACAAACAGGAGGTTCAAGGTGCTGATTCTCCAAGTAGGGAGATTGTTAGTAAAGCGGCTGGAATGGCGAACCTGAGCACAAGGAGAGGAGAAATGAGGTGCGTTTTAGAAACCTTTCCCGATCACACGGTGTACCATCTTCTGGGTTTCCCAGGCATGTTTTCGATGTAGGAAGATGCCCTTGAATCTGGAGATTTGGGACCCATGGGGTGGGTACCGCGCGGTATTACTTTAAAGCGTCTGCGTTTGCTCACCCAACCTCACCAATCCTCTCAGCCCGAAGAATGTCCAGCCTTATGTCTCATCCAGCTGTGGGTCTAGATATGGTCAATCCAGGTTGCATCAGAGCCCCTGAACGGATTTTGTAAGAATTTCCCTCTCTTTCACTCTCTTTGTTTTATGGGGTTCATTTTAAGTAATTTATTTTGATAATGGGGTTGAGCTGCTTTTCCCTACTGTGTTTAGGCCGCTTTACACCCTCTTGATTCAACTCCAGAGAGATATCAATACATAGGTTTCAAGATTCTTGCTAGTCAGATATATTCTTGTGCGGTGAATAGGTGGTGTTGAGTCCAGTTCACTGAGCAGGGAGGAGGTCTTGTCTGTTACATATTTGGCTTATGGAACGGTATCTGAGCTAATTACAAACCATTGTTTTATGCATCACCCCACCTCACCTTTCCCGTTAAGCAGCCATAGTGTGTCTTCTAAATGTGTGACTCTGTTCTGTTTTGTAATTCAGTTCAAGTGTAGCGATTTTGACATGCCCTCTATAAGTGATATCTTATGATAAGTGTCTTTTTCTGTGTGACTTATTTCACTTAGAATCCTCGTCCCTAAATCCACTCATCATGCTGCTACTAGCCTTATGACATTGATTTCATGGCTGAGTGATATTCCATTGTGCCTAAGTACCACAACTTCTTTATCCATTTTTCTCTTTCCTGGGATGTTTAAGGTGTACTGAAGTGGAGGTTCTTGTACACAGAGCAGCCCTAAACTTTGGGGTGCCTGTGTCTTGTTGATTTTTAGTTTTCCCAATTTATATGCCCATGAGTGGAAGTGCCCTATGCTCTGTAAGCTGTGTTTATTACATGTTTCAGGACACACCGTACACTTCTCCAGAGTGGCTGTTGGCAATTGACATCCCGCCCATCAGCGTAGCAAGGCTCCCATGTCTCCACGGCCTGTCCTGCATTTCTGGTGTTTACACATTTTGCAGCATGGCCCTTATGACCGATGGCAAGCGAGACGTCTTTGTAGTGCTGATTTGCACTTCCGGCTTGCTTGGTTGGCCAAAAAGGGCGTATGCGTTTTTTCCTGAATATATTCAGGAAAAAACGCATACGCCCTTTTTGGCCAAGGGCATCATTGTCACCGTTTTGCCGCTTTTCATGTGCTTTAAAGGCGAGTCGAATCTACCTCCTGAAATCTGTTTCCTGCAATTCTGCCTTGCTTTCAAATCCTCTTCGTTGCCTTCCCTCAATATATTTGTGGACGAGAGTTATCATTTATAACTCTGCAGGTTTGTGAATTGCAGTGGCCCTGAGCTCCATTTGTCAACTCGCTTTTTTGGGAGCTGGCCGCAAAAGCGCAGGATTGCTTCAGGCCCTATTCTGGTTCCGGGGGGCAGGCTGAGCCTGTGCTTCATTCTTCTTCCTGATGGGGAAATAGAGTGACCTGTGCCTGTCCCAACACCTAGAGCTAGTCTCTCATTGGTTCCCCGTCTTCCCGTTCATCCTCAGGACAAATTGCAACCTGTACGAAACAAACAGGAGGTTCAAGGTGCTGATTCTCCAAGTAGGGATATTGTTAGTAATGCGGCTGGAATAGCGAACCCGAGCACAAGGAGAGGAGAAATGAGGTGCGTTTTAGAAACCTTTCCCGATCACACGGTGTACCATCTTCTGGGTTTCCCAGGCATGTTTTCGATGTAGGAAGATGCCCTTGAACCTGGAGATTTGGGACCCATGGGGTGGGTACCGCGCGGTATTACTTTAAAGCGTCTGCGTTTGCTCACCCAACCTCACCAATCCTCTCAGCCCCAAGATTGTCCAGCCTTTTGTCTCATCCAGCTGTGGGTCTAGATATGGTCAATCCAGGTTGCATCAGAGCCTCCGAAAGGATTTTGTAAGAATTTCTCTCTCTTTCACTGTCTTTGTTTTATGGCGTTCATTTTAAGTAATTTATTTTGATAATGGGGTTGAGCTGCTTTTCCCTGCTGTGTTTATGCCGCTTTACACTCTCTTGATTCAACTCCAGAGAGATATCAATACATAGGTTTTAAGATTCTTGCTAGTCAGATATATTCTTGTGCGGTGAATAGGGGGTGTTGAGTCCAGTTCACTGAGCAGGGAGGAGGTCTTGTCTGTTACATATTTGGCTTATGGAACGGTATGTGAGCTAATTTCAAACCCTTGTTTTATGCATCAGCCCACCTCACCTTTCCCGTTAAGCAGCCATAGTGTGTCTTCTAAATGTGTGACTCTGTTCTGTTTTGTAATTCAGTTCAAGTGTAGCGATTTCGACATGCCCTCTATAAGTGATATCTTAGGATAAGAGTCTTTTTCTGTGTGACTTATTTCACTTAGAATCCTCGTCCCTAAATCCACTCATCATGCTGCTACTAGCCTTATGACATTGATTTCATGGCTGAGTGATATTCCATTGTGCCTAAGTACCACAACTTCTTTATCCATTTTTCTCTTTCCTGGCATGTTTAAGGTGTACCTAAGTGGAGGTTCTTGTACACAGAGCAGCCGGAAACTTTGGGGTGCCTGTGTCTTGTTGATTTTTAGTTTTCCCAATTTATACGCCCATGAGTGGAAGTGCCCTATGCTCTGTAAGCTGTGTTTATTACATGTTTCAGGACACACCGTACACTTCTCCAGAGTGGCTGTTGGCAATTGACATCCCACCCCTCAGCCTAGCAAGGCTCCCATGTCTCCATGGCCTGTCCTGCATTTCTGGTGTTTACTCTTTTTGCAGCGTGGCCCTTTTGACCGATGGCAAGCGAGACTTCTTTGTAGTGCTGATTTGCACTTCCGGCTTGCTTGGTTGGCCAAAAAGGGCGTATGCGTTTTTTCCTGAATATATTCAGCAAAAAACGCATACGCCCTTTTTGGCCAAGGGCATCATTGTCAACGTTTGGCCGCTTTTCATGTGCTTTAAAGGCGAGTCGAATCTACCTCCTGAAATCTGTTTCCGGCAATTCTGCCTTGCTTTCAAATCCTCTTCGTTGCCTTCCCTCAATATATTTGTGGACGAGAGTTATCATTTATAACTCTGCAGGTTTGTGAATTGCAGTGGCCCTGAGCTCCATTTGTCAACTCGCTATTTTGGGAGCTGGCCGCAAAAGCGCAGGATTGCTTCAGGCCCTATTCTGGTTCCGGGAGGCAGGCTGAGCCTGTGCTTCATTCTTCTTCCTGATGAGGAAATAGAGTGACCGCTGCCTGTCCCAACACCTAGAGCTAGTCTCTCATTGGTTCCCCGTCTTCCCGTTCATCCTCAGGACAAATTGCAACCTGTACAAAACAAACAGGAGGTTCAAGGTGCTGATTCTCCAAGTAGGGAGATTGTTAGTAAAGCGGCTGGAATGGCGAACCTGAGCACAAGGAGAGGAGAAATGAGGTGCGTTTTAGAAACCTTTCCCGATCACACGGTGTACCATCTTCTGGGTTTCCCAGGCATGTTTTCGATGTAGGAAGATGCCCTTGAATCTGGAGATTTGGGACCCATGGGGTGGGTACCGCGCGGTATTACTTTAAAGCGTCTGCGTTTGCTCACCCAACCTCACCAATCCTCTCAGCCCGAAGAGTGTCCAGCCTTATGTCTCATCCAGCTGTGGGTCTAGATATGGTCAATCCAGGTTGCATCAGAGCCCCTGAACGGATTTTGTAAGAATTTCCCTCTCTTTCACTCTCTTTGTTTTATGGGGTTCATTTTAAGTAATTTATTTTGATAATGGGGTTGAGCTGCTTTTCCCTACTGTGTTTAGGCCGCTTTACACCCTCTTGATTCAACTCCAGAGAGATATCAATACATAGGTTTCAAGATTCTTGCTAGTCAGATATATTCTTGTGCGGTGAATAGGTGGTGTTGAGTCCAGTTCACTGAGCAGGGAGGAGGTCTTGTCTGTTACATATTTGGCTTATGGAACGGTATCTGAGCTAATTACAAACCATTGTTTTATGCATCACCCCACCTCACCTTTCCCGTTAAGCAGCCATAGTGTGTCTTCTAAATGTGTGACTCTGTTCTGTTTTGTAATTCAGTTCAAGTGTAGCGATTTTGACATGCCCTCTATAAGTGATATCTTATGATAAGTGTCTTTTTCTGTGTGACTTATTTCACTTAGAATCCTCGTCCCTAAATCCACTCATCATGCTGCTACTAGCCTTATGACATTGATTTCATGGCTGAGTGATATTCCATTGTGCCTAAGTACCACAACTTCTTTATCCATTTTTCTCTTTCCTGGGATGTTTAAGGTGTACTGAAGTGGAGGTTCTTGTACACAGAGCAGCCCTAAACTTTGGGGTGCCTGTGTCTTGTTGATTTTTAGTTTTCCCAATTTATATGCCCATGAGTGGAAGTGCCCTATGCTCTGTAAGCTGTGTTTATTACATGTTTCAGGACACACCGTACACTTCTCCAGAGTGGCTGTTGGCAATTGACATCCCGCCCATCAGCGTAGCAAGGCTCCCATGTCTCCACGGCCTGTCCTGCATTTCTGGTGTTTACACATTTTGCAGCATGGCCCTTATGACCGATGGCAAGCGAGACGTCTTTGTAGTGCTGATTTGCACTTCCGGCTTGCTTGGTTGGCCAAAAAGGGCGTATGCGTTTTTTCCTGAATATATTCAGGAAAAAACGCATACGCCCTTTTTGGCCAAGGGCATCATTGTCACCGTTTTGCCGCTTTTCATGTGCTTTAAAGGCGAGTCGAATCTACCTCCTGAAATCTGTTTCCTGCAATTCTGCCTTGCTTTCAAATCCTCTTCGTTGCCTTCCCTCAATATATTTGTGGACGAGAGTTATCATTTATAACTCTGCAGGTTTGTGAATTGCAGTGGCCCTGAGCTCCATTTGTCAACTCGCTTTTTTGGGAGCTGGCCGCAAAAGCGCAGGATTGCTTCAGGCCCTATTCTGGTTCCGGGGGGCAGGCTGAGCCTGTGCTTCATTCTTCTTCCTGATGGGGAAATAGAGTGACCTGTGCCTGTCCCAACACCTAGAGCTAGTCTCTCATTGGTTCCCCGTCTTCCCGTTCATCCTCAGGACAAATTGCAACCTGTACGAAACAAACAGGAGGTTCAAGGTGCTGATTCTCCAAGTAGGGATATTGTTAGTAATGCGGCTGGAATGGCGAACCCGAGCACAAGGAGAGGAGAAATGAGGTGCGTTTTAGAAACCTTTCCCGATCACACGGTGTACCATCTTCTGGGTTTCCCAGGCATGTTTTCGATGTAGGAAGATGCCCTTGAACCTGGAGATTTGGGACCCATGGGGTGGGTACCGCGCGGTATTACTTTAAAGCGTCTGCGTTTGCTCACCCAACCTCACCAATCCTCTCAGCCCCAAGATTGTCCAGCCTTTTGTCTCATCCAGCTGTGGGTCTAGATATGGTCAATCCAGGTTGCATCAGAGCCTCCGAACGGATTTTGTAAGAATTTCTCTCTCTTTCACTGTCTTTGTTTTATGGCGTTCATTTTAAGTAATTTATTTTGATAATGGGGTTGAGCTGCTTTTCCCTGCTGTGTTTATGCCGCTTTACACCCTCTTGATTCAACTCCAGAGAGATATCAATACATAGGTTTTAAGATTCTTGCTAGTCAGATATATTCTTGTGCGGTGAATAGGGGGTGTTGAGTCCAGTTCACTGAGCAGGGAGGAGGTCTTGTCTGTTACATATTTGGCTTATGGAACGGTATGGGAGCTAATTTCAAACCCTTGTTTTATGCATCAGCCCACCTCACCTTTCCCGTTAAGCAGCCATGGTGTGTCTTCTAAATGTGTGACTCTGTTCTGTTTTGTAATTCAGTTCAAGTGTAGCGATTTCGACATGCCCTCTATAAGTGATATCTTAGGATAAGAGTCTTTTTCTGTGTGACTTATTTCACTTAGAATCCTCGTCCCTAAATCCACTCATCATGCTGCTACTAGCCTTATGACATTGATTTCATGGCTGAGTGATATTCCATTGTGCCTAAGTACCACAACTTCTTTATCCATTTTTCTCTTTCCTGGGATACTTAAGGTGTAGCTAAGTGGAGGTTCTTGTACACAGAGCAGCCCTAAACTTTGGGGTGCCTGTGTCTTGTTGATTTTTAGTTTTCCCAATTTATACACCCATGAGTGGAAGTGCCCTATGCTCTGTAAGCTGTGTTTATTACATGTTTCAGGACACACCGTACACTTCTCCAGAGTGGCTGTTGGCAATTGACATCCCACCCCTCAGCCTAGCAAGGCTCCCATGTCTCCATGGCCTGTCCTGCATTTCTGGTGTTTACTCTTTTTGCAGCGTGGCCCTTTTGACCGATGGCAAGCGAGACTTCTTTGTAGTGCTGATTTGCACTTCCGGCTTGCTTGGTTGGCCAAAAAGGGCGTATGCGTTTTTTCCTGAATATATTCAGGAAAAAACGCATACGCCCTTTTTGGCCAAGGGCATCATTGTCAACGTTTTGCCGCTTTTCATGTGCTTTAAAGGCGAGTCGAATCTACCTCCTGAAATCTGTTTCCTGCAATTCTGCCTTGCTTTCAAATCCTCTTCGTTGCCTTCCCTCAATATATTTGTGGACAAGAGTTATCATTTATAACCCTGCAGGTTTGTGAATTGCAGTGGCCCTGAGCTCCATTTGTCAACTCGCTTTTTTGGGAGCTGGCCGCAAAAGCGCAGGATTGCTTCAGGCCCTATTCTGGTTCCGGGGGGCAGGCTGAGCCTGTGCTTCATTCTTCTTCCTGATGGGGAAATAGAGTGACCTGTGCCTGTCCCAACACCTAGAGCTAGTCTCTCGTTGGTTCCCCCTCTTCCCGTTCATCCTCAGGACAAATTGCAACCTGTACGAAAGAAACAGGAGCTTCAAGGTGCTGATTCTCCAAGTAGGGAGATTGTTAGTAAAGCGGCTGGAATGGCGAACCCGAGCACAAGGAGAGGAGAAATGAGGTGCGTTTTAGAAACCTTTCCCGATCACACGCTGTACCATCTTCTGGGTTTCCCCATGCACGTTTTCAATGTAGGAAGATGCCCTTGAACCTGGAGATTTGGGACCCATGGGGTGGGTACCCCGCGGTATTACTTTAAAGGGTCTGCGTTTCCTCACCCAACCTAACCAAACCTCTCAGCCCCAAGAGTGTCCAGCCTTATGTCTCATCCAGCTGTGGGTCTAGATATGGTCAATCCAGGTTGCATCAGAGCCTCCGAACGGATTTTGTAAGAATTTCTCTCTCTTTCACTGTCTTTGTTTTATGGCGTTCATTTTAAGTAATTTATTTTGATAATGGGGTTGAGCTGCTTTTCCCTGCTGTGTTTATGCCGCTTTACACCCTCTTGATTCAACTCCAGAGAGATATCAATACATAGGTTTTAAGATTCTTGCTAGTCAGATATATTCTTGTGCGGTGAATAGGGGGTGTTGAGTCCAGTTCACTGAGCAGGGAGGAGGTCTTGTCTGTTACATATTTGGCTTATGGAACGGTATGTGAGCTAATTTCAAACCCTTGTTTTATGCATCACCCCACCTCACCTTTCCCGTTAAGCAGCCATAGTGTGTCTTCTAAATATGTGACTCTGTTCTGTTTTGTAATTCACTTCAAGTGTAGCGATTTTCACATGCCCTCTATAAGTGATATCTTAGGATAACTGTCTTTTTCTGTGTGACTTATTTCACTTAGAATCCTCGTCCCTAAATCCACTCATCATGCTGCTACTAGCCTTATGACATTGATTTCATGGCTGACTGATATTCTATTGTGCCTAAGTACCACAACTTCTTTATCCATTTTTCTCTTTCCTGGCATGTTTAAGGTGTACCTAAGTGGAGGTTCTTGTACACAGAGCAGCCGGAAACTTTGGGGTGCCTGTGTCTTGTTGATTTTTAGTTTTCCCAATTTATACGCCCATGAGTGGAAGTGCCCTATGCTCTGTAAGCTGTGTTTATTACATGTTTCAGGACACACCGTACACATCTCCAGAGTGGCTGTTGGCAATTGACATCCCGCCCATCAGCGTAGCAAGGCTCCCATGTCTCCACGGCCTGTCCTGAATTTCTGGTTTTTACACTTTTGGCAGCATGGCCCTTTTGACCGATGGCAAGCGAGACTTCTTTGTAGTGCTGATTTGCACTTCCGGCTTGCTTGGTTGGCCAAAAAGGGCGTATGCGTTTTTTCCTGAATATATTCAGCAAAAAACGCATACGCCCTTTTTGGCCAAGGGCATCATTGTCAACGTTTTGCCGCTTTTCATGTGCTTTAAAGGCGAGTCGAATCTACCTCCTGAAATCTGTTTCCGGCAATTCTGCCTTGCTTTCAAATCCTCTTCGTTGCCTTCCCTCAATATATTTGTGGACGAGAGTTATCATTTATAACTCTGCAGGTTTGTAAATTGCAGTGGCCCTGAGCTCCATTTGTCAACTCGCTTTTTTGGGAGCTGGCCGCAAAAGCGCAGGATTGCTTCAGGCCCTATTCTGGTTCTGGGGGCAGGCTGAGCCTGTGCTTCATTCTTCTTCCTGATGGGGAAATAGAGTGACCTCTGCCTGTCCCAACACCTAGAGCTAGTCTCTCATTGGTTCCCCGTCTTCCCGTTCATCCTCAGGACAAATTGCAACCTGTACGAAACAAACAGGAGGTTCAAGGTGCTGATTCTCCAAGTAAGGATATTGTTAGTAATGCGGCTGGAATGGCGAACCCGAGCACAAGGAGAGGAGAAATGAGGTGCGTTTTAGAAACCTTTCCCGATCACACGGTGTACCATCTTCTGGGTTTCCCAGGCATGTTTTCGATGTAGGAAGATGCCCTTGAACCTGGAGATTTGGGACCCATGGGGTGGGTACCGCGCGGTATTACTTTAAAGCGTCTGCGTTTGCTCACCCAACCTCACCAATCCTCTCAGCCCCAAGAGTGTCCAGCCTTATGTCTCATCCAGCTGTGGGTCTAGATATGGTCAATCCAGGTTGCATCAGTGCCCCCGAACGGATTTTGTAAGAATTTCTCTCTCTTTCACTGTCTTTGTTTTATGGGGTTCATTTTAAGTAATTTATTTTGATAATGGGGTTGAGCTGCTTTTCCCTCCTGTGTTTATGCCGCTTTACACCCTCTTGATTCAACTCCAGAGAGATATCAATACATAGGTTTCAAGATTCTTGCTAGTCAGATATATTCTTGTGCGGTGAATAGGTGGTGTTGAGTCCAGTTCACTGAGCAGGGAGGAGGTCTTGTCTTTTACATATTTGGCTTATGGAACGGTATGTGAGCTAATTTCAAATCATTGTTTTATGCATCACCCCACCTCACCTTTCCCGTTAAGCAGCCATAGTGTGTCTTCTAAATGTGTGACTCTGTTCTGTTTTGTAATTCAGTTCAAGTGTAGCGATTTTGACATGCCCTCTATAAGTGATATCTTAGGATAAGTGTCTTTTTCTGTGTGACTTATTTCACTTAGAATCCTCGTCCCTAAATCCACTCATCATGCTGCTACTAGCCTTATGACATTGATTTCATGGCTGAGTGATATTCCATTGTGCCTAAGTACCACAACTTCTTTATCCATTTTTCTCTTTCCTGGGATGTTTAAGGTGTACTGAAGTGGAGGTTCTTGTACACAGAGCAGCCCTAAACTTTGGGGTGCCTGTGTCTTGTTGATTTTTAGTTTTCCCAATTTATATGCCCATGAGTGGAAGTGCCCTATGCTCTGTAAGCTGTGTTTATTACATGTTTCAGGACACACCGTACACTTCTCCAGAGTGGCTGTTGGCAATTGACATCCCGCCCATCAGCGTAGCAAGGCTCCCATGTCTCCACGGCCTGTCCTGCATTTCTGGTGTTTACATATTTTGCAGCATGGCCCTTATGACCGATGGCAAGCGAGACGTCTTTGTAGTGCTGATTTGCACTTCCGGCTTGCTTGGTTGGCCAAAAAGGGCGTATGCGTTTTTTCCTGAATATATTCAGGAAAAAACGCATACGCCCTTTTTGGCCAAGGGCATCATTGTCAACGTTTTGCCGCTTTTCATGTGCTTTAAAGGCGAGTCGAATCTACCTCCTGAAATCTGTTTCCTGCAATTCTGCCTTGCTTTCAAATCCTCTTCTTTGCCTTCCCTCAATATATTTGTGGACGAGAGTTATCATTTATAACTCTGCAGGTTTGTGAATTGCAGTGGCCCTGAGCTCCATTTGTCAACTCGCTTTTTTGGGAGCTGGCCGCAAAAGCGCAGGATTGCTTCAGGCCCTATTCTGGTTCCGGGGGGCAGGCTGAGCCTGTGCTTCATTCTTCTTCCTGATGGGGAAATAGAGTGACCGCTGCCTGTCCCAACACCTAGAGCTAGTCTCTCATTGGTTCCCCGTCTTCCCGTTCATCCTCAGGACAAATTGCAACCTGTACGAAACAAACAGGAGGTTCAAGGTGCTGATTCTCCAAGTAGGGATATTGTTAGTAATGCGGCTGGAATGGCGAACCCGAGCACAAGGAGAGGAGAAATGAGGTGCGTTTTAGAAACCTTTCCCGATCACACGGTGTACCATCTTCTGGGTTTCCCAGGCATGTTTTCGATGTAGGAAGATGCCCTTGAACCTGGAGATTTGGGACCCATGGGGTGGGTACCGCGCGGTATTACTTTAAAGCGTCTGCGTTTGCTCACCCAACCTCACCAATCCTCTCAGCCCCAAGAGTGTCCAGCTTTATGTCTCATCCAGCTGTGGGTCTAGATATGGTCAATCCAGGTTGCATCAGAGCCCCCGAACGGATTTTGTAAGAATTTCTCTCTCTTTCACTGTCTTTGTTTTATGGGGTTCATTTTAAGTAATTTATTTTGATAATGGGGTTGAGCTGCTTTTCCCTCCTGTGTTTATGCCGCTTTACACCCTCTTGATTCAACTCCAGAGAGATATCAATACATAGGTTTCAAGATTCTTGCTAGTCAGATATATTCTTGTGCGGTGAATAGGTGGTGTTGAGTCCAGTTCACTGAGCAGGGAGGAGGTCTTGTCTTTTACATATTTGGGTTATGGAACAGTATCTGAGCTAATTTCAAACCATTGTTTTATGCATCACCCCACCTCACCTTTCCCGTTAAGCAGCCATAGTGTGTCTTCTAAATGTGTGACTCTGTTCTGTTTTGTAATTCAGTTCAAGTGTAGCGATTTTGACATGCCCTGTATAAGTGATATCTTAGGATAAGTGTCTTTTTCTGTGTGACTTATTTCACTTAGAATCCTCGTCCCTAAATCCACTCATCATGCTGCTACTAGCCTTATGACATTGATTTCATGGCTGAGAGATATTCCATTGTGCCTAAGTACCACAACTTCTTTATCCATTTTTCTCTTTCCTGGGATGTTTAAGGTGTACTGAAGTGGAGGTTCTTGTACACAGAGCAGCCCTAAACTTTGGGGCGCCTGTGTCTTGTTGATTTTTAGTTTTCCCAATTTATACGCCCATGAGTGGAAGTGTCCTATGCTCTGTAAGCTGTGTTTATTACATGTTTCAGGACACACCGTACACTTCTCCAGAGTGGCTGTTGACAATTGGCATGCTGCCCATCAGCGTAGCAAGGCTCCCATGTCTCCATGGCCTGTCCTGAATTTCTGGTTTTTACACTTTTGGCAGCATGGCCCTTTTGACCGATGGCAAGCGAGACTTCTTTGTAGTGCTGATTTGCACTTCCGGCTTGCTTGGTTGGCCAAAAAGGGCGTATGCGTTTTTTCCTGAATATATTCAGGAAAAAACGCATACGCCCTTTTTGGCCAAGGGCATCATTGTCAACGTTTTGCTGCTTTTCATGTGCTTTAAAGGCGAGTCGAATCTACCTCCTGAAATCTGTTTCCTGCAATTCTGCCTTGCTTTCAAATCTTCTTCATTGCCTTCCCTCAATATATTTGTGGACGAGAGTTATCATTTATAACTCTGCAGGTTTGTGAATTGCAGTGGCCCTGAGCTCCATTTGTCAACTCGCTTTTTTGGGAGCTGGCCGCAAAAGCGCAGGATTGCTTCAGGCCCTATTCTGGTTCCGGGGGGCAGGCTGAGCCTGTGCTTCATTCTTCTTCCTGATGGGGAAATAGAGTGACCTGTGCCTGTCCCAGCACCTAGAGCTAGTCTCTCATTGGTTCCCCGTCTTCCCGTTCATCCTCAGGACAAATTGCAACCTGTACGAAACAAACAGGAGGTTCCAGGTGCTGATTCTCCAAGTAGGGAGATTGTTAGTAAAGTGGCTGGAATGGAGAACCCGAGCACAAGGAGAGGAGAAATGAGGTGCGTTTTAGAAACCTTTCCCGATCACACGGTGTACCATCTTCTGGGTTTCCCAGGCATGTTTTCGATGTAGGAAGATGCCCTTGAACCTGGAGATTTGGGACCCATGGGGTGGGTACCACGCGGTATTACTTTAAACGGTCTGCGTTTGCTCACCCAACCTCACCAATCCTCTCAGCCCCAAGATTGTCCAGCCTTTTGTCTCATCCAGCTGTGGGTCTAGATATGGTCAATCCAGGTTGCATCAGAGCCTCCGAACGGATTTTGTAAGAATTTCTCTCTCTTTCACTGTCTTTGTTTTATGGCGTTCATTTTAAGTAATTTATTTTGATAATGGGGTTGAGCTGCTTTTCCCTGCTGTGTTTATGCCGCTTTACACCCTCTTGATTCAACTCCAGAGAGATATCAATACATAGGTTTTAAGATTCTTGCTAGTCAGATATATTCTTGTGCGGTGAATAGGGGGTGTTGAGTCCAGTTCACTGAGCAGGGAGGAGGTCTTGTCTGTTACATATTTGGCTTATGGAACGGTATGTGAGCTAATTTCAAACCCTTGTTTTATGCATCAGCCCACCTCACCTTTCCCGTTAAGCAGCCATAGTGTGTCTTCTAAATGTGTGACTCTGTTCTGTTTTGTAATTCAGTTCAAGTGTAGCGATTTCGACATGCCCTCTATAAGTGATATCTTAGGATAAGAGTCTTTTTCTGTGTGACTTATTTCACTTAGAATCCTCGTCCCTAAATCCACTCATCATGCTGCTACTAGCCTTATGACAGTGATTTCATGGCTGAGTGATATTCCATTGTGCCTAAGTACCACAACTTCTTTATCCATTTTTCTCTTTCCTGGGATACTTAAGGTGTAGCTAAGTGGAGGTTCTTGTACACAGAGCAGCCCTAAACTTTGGGGTGCCTGTGTCTTGTTGATGTTTAGTTTTCCCAATTTATACGCCCATGAGTGGAAGTGCCCTATGCTCTGTAAGCTGTGTTTATTACATGTTTCAGGACACACCGTACACTTCTCCAGAGTGGCTGTTGGCAATTGACATCCCACCCCTCAGCCTAGCAAGGCTCCCATGTCTCCACGGCCTGTCCTGAATTTCTGGTTTTTACACTTTTGGCAGCATGGCCCTTTTGACCGATGGCAAGCGAGACTTCTTTGTAGTGCTGATTTGCACTTCCGGCTTGCTTGGTTGGCCAAAAAGGGCGTATGCGTTTTTTCCTGAATATATTCAGGAAAAAAGGCATACGCCCTTTTTGGCCAAGGGCATCATTGTCAACGTTTGGCCGCTTTTCATGTGCTTTAAAGGCGAGTCGAATCTACCTCCTGAAATCTGTTTCCTGCAATTCTGCCTTGCTTTCAAATCCTCTTCGTTGCCTTCCCTCAATATATTTGTGGACAAGAGTTATCATTTATAACCCTGCAGGTTTGTGAATTGCAGTGGCCCTGAGCTCCATTTGTCAACTCGCTTTTTTGGGAGCTGGCCGCAAAAGCGCAGGATTGCTTCAGGCCCTATTCTGGTTCCGGGGGGCAGGCTGAGCCTGTGCTTCATTCTTCTTCCTGATGGGGAAATAGAGTGACCGCTGCCTGTCCCAACACCTAGAGCTAGTCTCTCGTTGGTTCCCCCTCTTCCCGTTCATCCTCAGGACAAATTGCAACCTGTACGAAAGAAACAGGAGCTTCAAGGTGCTGATTCTCCAAGTAGGGAGATTGTTAGTAAAGCGGCTGGAATGGCGAACCCGAGCACAAGGAGAGGAGAAATGAGGTGCGTTTTAGAAACCTTTCCCGATCACACGCTGTACCATCTTCTGGGTTTCCCATGCACGTTTTCAATGTAGGAAGATGCCCTTGAACCTGGAGATTTGGGACCCATGGGGTGGGTACCCCGCGGTATTACTTTAAAGGGTCTGCGTTTCCTCACCCAACCTCACCAAACCTCTCAGCCCCAAGAGTGTCCAGCCTTATGTCTCATCCAGCTGTGGGTCTAGATATGGTCAATCCAGGTTGCATCAGAGCCTCCGAACGGATTTTGTAAGAATTTCTCTCTCTTTCACTGTCTTTGTTTTATGGCGTTCATTTTAAGTAATTTATTTTGATAATGGGGTTGAGCTGCTTTTCCCTGCTGTGTTTATGCCGCTTTACACCCTCTTGATTCAACTCCAGAGAGATATCAATACATAGGTTTTAAGATTCTTGCTAGTCAGATATATTCTTGTGCGGTGAATAGGGGGTGTTGAGTCCAGTTCACTGAGCAGGGAGGAGGTCTTGTCTGTTACATATTTGGCTTATGGAACGGTATGTGAGCTAATTTCAAACCCTTGTTTTATGCATCACCCCACCTCACCTTTCCCGTTAAGCAGCCATAGTGTGTCTTCTAAATATGTGACTCTGTTCTGTTTTGTAATTCACTTCAAGTGTAGCGATTTTCACATGCCCTCTATAAGTGATATCTTAGGATAACTGTCTTTTTCTGTGTGACTTATTTCACTTAGAATCCTCGTCCCTAAATCCACTCATCATGCTGCTACTAGCCTTATGACATTGATTTCATGGCTGAGTGATATTCCATTGTGCCTAAGTACCACAACTTCTTTATCCATTTTTCTCTTTCCTGGCATGTTTAAGGTGTACCTAAGTGGAGGTTCTTGTACACAGAGCAGCCGGAAACTTTGGGGTGCCTGTGTCTTGTTGATTTTTAGTTTTCCCAATTTATACGCCCATGAGTGGAAGTGCCCTATTCTCTGTAAGCTGTGTTTATTACATGTTTCAGGACACACCGTACACTTCTCCAGAGTGGCTGTTGACAATTGGCATGCTGCCCATCAGCGTAGCAAGGCTCCCATGTCTCCATGGCCTGTCCTGAATTTCTGGTTTTTACACTTTTGGCAGCATGGCCTTTTTGACCGATGGCAAGCGAGACTTCTTTGTAGTGCTGATTTGCACTTCCGGGCTTGCTTGGTTGGCCAAAAAGGGCGTATGCGTTTTTTCCTGAATATATTCAGGAAAAAACGCATACGCCCTTTTTGGCCAAGGGCATCATTGTCAACGTTTTGCTGCTTTTCATGTGCTTTAAAGGCGAGTCGAATCTACCTCCTGAAATCTGTTTCCTGCAATTCTGCCTTGCTTTCAAATCTTCTTCATTGCCTTCCCTCAATATATTTGTGGACGAGAGTTATCATTTATAACTCTGCAGGTTTGTGAATTGCAGTGGCCCTGAGCTCCATTTGTCAACTCGCTTTTTTGGGAGCTGGCCGCAAAAGCGCAGGATTGCTTCAGGCCCTATTCTGGTTCCGGGGGGCAGGCTGAGCCTGTGCTTCATTCTTCTTCCTGATGGGGAAATAGAGTGACCTGTGCCTGTCCCAGCACCTAGAGCTAGTCTCTCATTGGTTCCCCGTCTTCCCGTTCATCCTCAGGACAAATTGCAACCTGTACGAAACAAACAGGAGGTTCCAGGTGCTGATTCTCCAAGTAGGGAGATTGTTAGTAAAGTGGCTGGAATGGAGAACCCGAGCACAAGGAGAGGAGAAATGAGGTGCGTTTTAGAAACCTTTCCCGATCACACGGTGTACCATCTTCTGGGTTTCCCAGGCATGTTTTCGATGTAGGAAGATGCCCTTGAACCTGGAGATTTGGGACCCATGGGGTGGGTACCACGCGGTATTACTTTAAACGGTCTGCGTTTGCTCACCCAACCTCACCAATCCTCTCAGCCCCAAGATTGTCCAGCCTTTTGTCTCATCCAGCTGTGGGTCTAGATATGGTCAATCCAGGTTGCATCAGAGCCTCCGAACGGATTTTGTAAGAATTTCTCTCTCTTTCACTGTCTTTGTTTTATGGCGTTCATTTTAAGTAATTTATTTTGATAATGGGGTTGAGCTGCTTTTCCCTGCTGTGTTTATGCCGCTTTACACCCTCTTGATTCAACTCCAGAGAGATATCAATACATAGGTTTTAAGATTCTTGCTAGTCAGATATATTCTTGTGCGGTGAATAGGGGGTGTTGAGTCCAGTTCACTGAGCAGGGAGGAGGTCTTGTCTGTTACATATTTGGCTTATGGAACGGTATGTGAGCTAATTTCAAACCCTTGTTTTATGCATCAGCCCACCTCACCTTTCCCGTTAAGCAGCCATAGTGTGTCTTCTAAATGTGTGACTCTGTTCTGTTTTGTAATTCAGTTCAAGTGTAGCGATTTCGACATGCCCTCTATAAGTGATATCTTAGGATAAGGGTCTTTTTCTGTGTGACTTATTTCACTTAGAATCCTCGTCCCTAAATCCACTCATCATGCTGCTACTAGCCTTATGACATTGATTTCATGGCTGAGTGATATTCCATTGTGCCTAAGTACCACAACTTCTTTATCCATTTTTCTCTTTCCTGGGATACTTAAGGTGTAGCTAAGTGGAGGTTCTTGTACACAGAGCAGCCCTAAACTTTGGGGTGCCTGTGTCTTGTTGATTTTTAGTTTTCCCAATTTATACGCCCATGAGTGGAAGTGCCCTATGCTCTGTAAGCTGTGTTTATTACATGTTTCAGGACACACCGTACACTTCTCCAGAGTGGCTGTTGGCAATTGACATCCCACCCCTCAGCCTAGCAAGGCTCCCATGTCTCCATGGCCTGTCCTGCATTTCTGGTGTTTACTCTTTTTGCAGCGTGGCCCTTTTGACCGATGGCAAGCGAGACTTCTTTGTAGTGCTGATTTGCACTTCCGGCTTGCTTGGTTGGCCAAAAAGGGCGTATGCGTTTTTTCCTGAATATATTCAGCAAAAAACGCATACGCCCTTTTTGGCCAAGGGCATCATTGTCAACGTTTTGCCGCTTTTCATGTGCTTTAAAGGCGAGTCGAATCTACCTCCTGAAATCTGTTTCCGGCAATTCTGCCTTACTTTCAAATCCTCTTCGTTGCCTTCCCTCAATATATTTGTGGACGAGAGTTATCATTTATAACTCTGCAGGTTTGTGAATTGCAGTGGCCCTGAGCTCCATTTGTCAACTCACTTTTTTGGGAGCTGGCTGCAAAAGCGCAGGATTGCTTCAGGCCCTATTCTGGTTCTGGGGGCAGGCTGAGCCTGTACTTCATTCTTCTTCCTGATGGGGAAATAGAGTGACCTCTGCCTGTCCCAACACCTAGAGCTAGTCTCTCATTGGTTCCCCGTCTTCCCGTTCATCCTCAGGACAAATTGCAACCTGTACGAAACAAACAGGAGGTTCAAGGTGCTGATTCTCCAAGTAAGGATATTGTTAGTAATGCGGCTGGAATGGCGAACCCGAGCACAAGGAGAGGAGAAATGAGGTGCGTTTTAGAAACCTTTCCCGATCACACGGTGTACCATCTTCTGGGTTTCCCAGGCATGTTTTTGATGTAGGAAGATGCCCTTGAACCTGGAGATTTGGGACCCATGGGGTGGGTACCGCGCGGTATTACTTTAAAGCGTCTGCGTTTGCTCACCCAACCTCACCAATCCTCTCAGCCCCAAGAGTGTCCAGCCTTATGTCTCATCCAGCTGTGGGTCTAGATATGGTCAATCCAGGTTGCATCAGAGCCCCCGAACGGATTTTGTAAGAATTTCTCTCTCTTTCACTGTCTTTGTTTTATGGGGTTCATTTTAAGTAATTTATTTTGATAATGGGGTTGAGCTGCTTTTCCCTCCTGTGTTTATGCCGCTTTACACCCTCTTGATTCAACTCCAGAGAGATATCAATACATAGGTTTCAAGATTCTTGCTAGTCAGATATATTCTTGTGCGGTGAATAGGTGGTGTTGAGTCCAGTTCACTGAGCAGGGAGGAGGTCTTGTCTTTTACATATTTGGCTTATGGAACGGTATCTGAGCTAATTTCAAATCATTGTTTTATGCATCACCCCACCTCACCTTTCCCGTTAAGCAGCCATAGTGTGTCTTCTAAATGTGTGACTCTGTTCTGTTTTGTAATTCAGTTCAAGTGTAGCGATTTTGACATGCCCTCTATAAGTGATATCTTAGGATAAGTGTCTTTTTCTGTGTGACTTATTTCACTTAGAATCCTCGTCCCTAAATCCACTCATCATGCTGCTACTAGCCTTATGACATTGATTTCATGGCTGAGTGATATTCCATTGTGCCTAAGTACCACAACTTCTTTATCCATTTTTCTCTTTCCTGGGATGTTTAAGGTGTACTGAAGTGGAGGTTCTTGTACACAGAGCAGCCCTAAACTTTGGGGTGCCTGTGTCTTGTTGATTTTTAGTTTTCCCAATTTATATGCCCATGAGTGGAAGTGCCCTATGCTCTGTAAGCTGTGTTTATTACATGTTTCAGGACACACCGTACACTTCTCCAGAGTGGCTGTTGGCAATTGACATCCCGCCCATCAGCGTAGCAAGGCTCCCATGTCTCCACGGCCTGTCCTGCATTTCTGGTGTTTACACATTTTGCAGCATGGCCCTTATGACCGATGGCAAGCGAGACGTCTTTGTAGTGCTGATTTGCACTTCCGGCTTGCTTGGTTGGCCAAAAAGGGCGTATGCGTTTTTTCCTGAATATATTCAGGAAAAAACGCATACGCCCTTTTTGGCCAAGGGCATCATTGTCAACGTTTTGCCGCTTTTCATGTGCTTTAAAGGCGAGTCGAATCTACCTCCTGAAATCTGTTTCCTGCAATTCTGCCTTGCTTTCAAATCCTCTTCGTTGCCTTCCCTCAATATATTTGTGGACGAGAGTTATCATTTATAACTCTGCAGGTTTGTGAATTGCAGTGGCCCTGAGCTCCATTTGTCAACTCGCTTTTTTGGGAGCTGGCCGCAAAAGCGCAGGATTGCTTCAGGCCCTATTCTGGTTCCGGGGGGCAGGCTGAGCCTGTGCTTCATTCTTCTTCCTGATGGGGAAATAGAGTGACCGCTGCCTGTCCCAACACCTAGAGCTAGTCTCTCATTGGTTCCCCGTCTTCCCGTTCATCCTCAGGACAAATTGCAACCTGTACGAAACAAACAGGAGGTTCAAGGTGCTGATTCTCCAAGTAGGGATATTGTTAGTAATGCGGCTGGAATGGCGAACCCGAGCACAAGGAGAGGAGAAATGAGGTGCGTTTTAGAAACCTTTCCCGATCACACGGTGTACCATCTTCTGGGTTTCCCAGGCATGTTTTCGATGTAGGAAGATGCCCTTGAACCTGGAGATTTGGGACCCATGGGGTGGGTACCGCGCGGTATTACTTTAAAGCGTCTGCGTTTGCTCACCCAACCTCACCAATCCTCTCAGCCCCAAGATTGTCCAGCCTTTTGTCTCATCCAGCTGTGGGTCTAGATATGGTCAATCCAGGTTGCATCAGAGCCTCCGAACGGATTTTGTAAGAATTTCTCTCTCTTTCACTGTCTTTGTTTTATGGCGTTCATTTTAAGTAATTTATTTTGATAATGGGGTTGAGCTGCTTTTCCCTGCTGTGTTTATGCCGCTTTACACCCTCTTGATTCAACTCCAGAGAGATATCAATACATAGGTTTTAAGATTCTTGCTAGTCAGATATATTCTTGTGCGGTGAATAGGGGGTGTTGAGTCCAGTTCACTGAGCAGGGAGGAGGTCTTGTCTGTTACATATTTGGCTTATGGAACGGTATGTGAGCTAATTTCAAACCCTTGTTTTATGCATCAGCCCACCTCACCTTTCCCGTTAAGCAGCCATGGTGTGTCTTCTAAATGTGTGACTCTGTTCTGTTTTGTAATTCAGTTCAAGTGTAGCGATTTCGACATGCCCTCTATAAGTGATATCTTAGGATAAGAGTCTTTTTCTGTGTGACTTATTTCACTTAGAATCCTCGTCCCTAAATCCACTCATCATGCTGCTACTAGCCTTATGACATTGATTTCATGGCTGAGTGATATTCCATTGTGCCTAAGTACCACAACTTCTTTATCCATTTTTCTCTTTCCTGGGATACTTAAGGTGTAGCTAAGTGGAGGTTCTTGTACACAGAGCAGCCCTAAACTTTGGGGTGCCTGTGTCTTGTTGATTTTTAGTTTTCCCAATTTATACACCCATGAGTGGAAGTGCCCTATGCTCTGTAAGCTGTGTTTATTACATGTTTCAGGACACACCGTACACTTCTCCAGAGTGGCTGTTGGCAATTGACATCCCACCCCTCAGCCTAGCAAGGCTCCCATGTCTCCATGGCCTGTCCTGCATTTCTGGTGTTTACTCTTTTTGCAGCGTGGCCCTTTTGACCGATGGCAAGCGAGACTTCTTTGTAGTGCTGATTTGCACTTCCGGCTTGCTTGGTTGGCCAAAAAGGGCGTATGCGTTTTTTCCTGAATATATTCAGGAAAAAACGCATACGCCCTTTTTGGCCAAGGGCATCATTGTCAACGTTTTGCCGCTTTTCATGTGCTTTAAAGGCGAGTCGAATCTACCTCCTGAAATCTGTTTCCTGCAATTCTGCCTTGCTTTCAAATCCTCTTCGTTGCCTTCCCTCAATATATTTGTGGACAAGAGTTATCATTTATAACCCTGCAGGTTTGTGAATTGCAGTGGCCCTGAGCTCCATTTGTCAACTCGCTTTTTTGGGAGCTGGCCGCAAAAGCGCAGGATTGCTTCAGGCCCTATTCTGGTTCCGGGGGGCAGGCTGAGCCTGTGCTTCATTCTTCTTCCTGATGGGGAAATAGAGTGACCTGTGCCTGTCCCAACACCTAGAGCTAGTCTCTCGTTGGTTCCCCCTCTTCCCGTTCATCCTCAGGACAAATTGCAACCTGTACGAAAGAAACAGGAGCTTCAAGGTGCTGATTCTCCAAGTAGGGAGATTGTTAGTAAAGCGGCTGGAATGGCGAACCCGAGCACAAGGAGAGGAGAAATGAGGTGCGTTTTAGAAACCTTTCCCGATCACACGCTGTACCATCTTCTGGGTTTCCCATGCACGTTTTCAATGTAGGAAGATGCCCTTGAACCTGGAGATTTGGGACCCATGGGGTGGGTACCCCGCGGTATTACTTTAAAGGGTCTGCGTTTCCTCACCCAACCTAACCAAACCTCTCAGCCCCAAGAGTGTCCAGCCTTATGTCTCATCCAGCTGTGGGTCTAGATATGGTCAATCCAGGTTGCATCAGAGCCTCCGAACGGATTTTGTAAGAATTTCTCTCTCTTTCACTGTCTTTGTTTTATGGCGTTCATTTTAAGTAATTTATTTTGATAATGGGGTTGAGCTGCTTTTCCCTGCTGTGTTTATGCCGCTTTACACCCTCTTGATTCAACTCCAGAGAGATATCAATACATAGGTTTTAAGATTCTTGCTAGTCAGATATATTCTTGTGCGGTGAATAGGGGGTGTTGAGTCCAGTTCACTGAGCAGGGAGGAGGTCTTGTCTGTTACATATTTGGCTTATGGAACGGTATGTGAGCTAATTTCAAACCCTTGTTTTATGCATCACCCCACCTCACCTTTCCCGTTAAGCAGCCATAGTGTGTCTTCTAAATATGTGACTCTGTTCTGTTTTGTAATTCACTTCAAGTGTAGCGATTTTCACATGCCCTCTATAAGTGATATCTTAGGATAACTGTCTTTTTCTGTGTGACTTATTTCACTTAGAATCCTCGTCCCTAAATCCACTCATCATGCTGCTACTAGCCTTATGACATTGATTTCATGGCTGACTGATATTCCATTGTGCCTAAGTACCACAACTTCTTTATCCATTTTTCTCTTTCCTGGCATGTTTAAGGTGTACCTAAGTGGAGGTTCTTGTACACAGAGCAGCCGGAAACTTTGGGGTGCCTGTGTCTTGTTGATTTTTAGTTTTCCCAATTTATACGCCCATGAGTGGAAGTGCCCTATGCTCTGTAAGCTGTGTTTATTACATGTTTCAGGACACACCGTACACTTCTCCAGAGTGGCTGTTGGCAATTGACATCCCACCCCTCAGCCTAGCAAGGCTCCCATGTCTCCATGGCCTGTCCTGCATTTCTGGTGTTTACTCTTTTCGCAGCATGGCCCTTTTGACCGATGGCAAACGAGACTTCTTTGTAGTGCTGATTTGCACTTCCGGCTTGCTTGGTTGGCCAAAAAGGGCGTATGCGTTTTTTCCTGAATATATTCAGGAAAAAACGCATACGCCCTTTTTGGCCAAGGGCATCATTGTCAACGTTTTGCCGCTTTTCATGTGCTTTAAAGGCGAGTCGAATCTACCTCCTGAAATCTGTTTCCTGCAATTCTGCCTTGCTTTCAAATCCTCTTCGTTGCCTTCCCTCAATATATTTGTGGACAAGAGTTATCATTTATAACCCTGCAGGTTTGTGAATTGCAGTGGCCCTGAGCTCCATTTGTCAACTCGCTTTTTTGGGAGCTGGCCGCAAAAGCGCAGGATTGCTTCAGGCCCTATTCTGGTTCCGGGGGGCAGGCTGAGCCTGTGCTTCATTCTTCTTCCTGATGGGGAAATAGAGTGACCTGTGCCTGTCCCAACACCTAGAGCTAGTCTCTCGTTGGTTCCCCCTCTTCCCGTTCATCCTCAGGACAAATTGCAACCTGTACGAAAGAAACAGGAGCTTCAAGGTGCTGATTCTCCAAGTAGGGAGATTGTTAGTAAAGCGGCTGGAATGGCGAACCCGAGCACAAGGAGAGGAGAAATGAGGTGCGTTTTAGAAACCTTTCCCGATCACACGCTGTACCATCTTCTGGGTTTCCCATGCACGTTTTCAATGTAGGAAGATGCCCTTGAACCTGGAGATTTGGGACCCATGGGGTGGGTACCCCGCGGTATTACTTTAAAGGGTCTGCGTTTCCTCACCCAACCTCACCAAACCTCTCAGCCCCAAGAGTGTCCAGCCTTATGTCTCATCCAGCTGTGGGTCTAGATATGGTCAATCCAGGTTGCATCAGAGCCTCCGAACGGATTTTGTAAGAATTTCTCTCTCTTTCACTGTCTTTGTTTTATGGCGTTCATTTTAAGTAATTTATTTTGATAATGGGGTTGAGCTGCTTTTCCCTGCTGTGTTTATGCCGCTTTACACCCTCTTGATTCAACTCCAGAGAGATATCAATACATAGGTTTTAAGATTCTTGCTAGTCAGATATATTCTTGTGCGGTGAATAGGGGGTGTTGAGTCCAGTTCACTGAGCAGGGAGGAGGTCTTGTCTGTTACATATTTGGCTTATGGAACGGTATGTGAGCTAATTTCAAACCCTTGTTTTATGCATCACCCCACCTCACCTTTCCCGTTAAGCAGCCATAGTGTGTCTTCTAAATATGTGACTCTGTTCTGTTTTGTAATTCACTTCAAGTGTAGCGATTTTCACATGCCCTCTATAAGTGATATCTTAGGATAACTGTCTTTTTCTGTGTGACTTATTTCACTTAGAATCCTCGTCCCTAAATCCACTCATCATGCTGCTACTAGCCTTATGACATTGATTTCATGGCTGAGTGATATTCCATTGTGCCTAAGTACCACAACTTCTTTATCCATTTTTCTCTTTCCTGGCATGTTTAAGGTGTACCTAAGTGGAGGTTCTTGTACACAGAGCAGCCGGAAACTTTGGGGTGCCTGTGTCTTGTTGATTTTTAGTTTTCCCAATTTATACGCCCATGAGTGGAAGTGCCCTATTCTCTGTAAGCTGTGTTTATTACATGTTTCAGGACACACCGTACACTTCTCCAGAGTGGCTGTTGACAATTGGCATGCTGCCCATCAGCGTAGCAAGGCTCCCATGTCTCCATGGCCTGTCCTGAATTTCTGGTTTTTACACTTTTGGCAGCATGGCCTTTTTGACCGATGGCAAGCGAGACTTCTTTGTAGTGCTGATTTGCACTTCCGGGCTTGCTTGGTTGGCCAAAAAGGGCGTATGCGTTTTTTCCTGAATATATTCAGGAAAAAACGCATACGCCCTTTTTGGCCAAGGGCATCATTGTCAACGTTTTGCTGCTTTTCATGTGCTTTAAAGGCGAGTCGAATCTACCTCCTGAAATCTGTTTCCTGCAATTCTGCCTTGCTTTCAAATCTTCTTCATTGCCTTCCCTCAATATATTTGTGGACGAGAGTTATCATTTATAACTCTGCAGGTTTGTGAATTGCAGTGGCCCTGAGCTCCATTTGTCAACTCGCTTTTTTGGGAGCTGGCCGCAAAAGCGCAGGATTGCTTCAGGCCCTATTCTGGTTCCGGGGGGCAGGCTGAGCCTGTGCTTCATTCTTCTTCCTGATGGGGAAATAGAGTGACCTGTGCCTGTCCCAACACCTAGAGCTAGTCTCTCATTGGTTCCCCGTCTTCCCGTTCATCCTCAGGACAAATTGCAACCTGTACGAAACAAACAGGAGGTTCCAGGTGCTGATTCTCCAAGTAGGGAGATTGTTAGTAAAGCGGCTGGAATGGCGAACCCGAGCACAAGGAGAGGAGAAATGAGGTGCGTTTTAGAAACCTTTCCCGATCACACGGTGTACCATCTTCTGGGTTTCCCAGGCATGTTTTCGATGTAGGAAGATGCCCTTGAACCTGGAGATTTGGGACCCATGGGGTGGGTACCACGCGGTATTACTTTAAACGGTCTGCGTTTGCTCACCCAACCTCACCAATCCTCTCAGCCCCAAGATTGTCCAGCCTTTTGTCTCATCCAGCTGTGGGTCTAGATATGGTCAATCCAGGTTGCATCAGAGCCTCCGAACGGATTTTGTAAGAATTTCTCTCTCTTTCACTGTCTTTGTTTTATGGCGTTCATTTTAAGTAATTTATTTTGATAATGGGGTTGAGCTGCTTTTCCCTGCTGTGTTTATGCCGCTTTACACCCTCTTGATTCAACTCCAGAGAGATATCAATACATAGGTTTTAAGATTCTTGCTAGTCAGATATATTCTTGTGCGGTGAATAGGGGGTGTTGAGTCCAGTTCACTGAGCAGGGAGGAGGTCTTGTCTGTTACATATTTGGCTTATGGAACGGTATGTGAGCTAATTTCAAACCCTTGTTTTATGCATCAGCCCACCTCACCTTTCCCGTTACACAGCCATAGTGTGTCTTCTAAATGTGTGACTCTGTTCTGTTTTGTAATTCAGTTCAAGTGTAGCGATTTCGACATGCCCTCTATAAGTGATATCTTAGGATAAGGGTCTTTTTCTGTGTGACTTATTTCACTTAGAATCCTCGTCCCTAAATCCACTCATCATGCTGCTACTAGCCTTATGACATTGATTTCATGGCTGAGTGATATTCCATTGTGCCTAAGTACCACAACTTCTTTATCCATTTTTCTCTTTCCTGGGATACTTAAGGTGTAGCTAAGTGGAGGTTCTTGTACACAGAGCAGCCCTAAACTTTGGGGTGCCTGTGTCTTGTTGATTTTTAGTTTTCCCAATTTATACGCCCATGAGTGGAAGTGCCCTATGCTCTGTAAGCTGTGTTTATTACATGTTTCAGGACACACCGTACACTTCTCCAGAGTGGCTGTTGGCAATTGACATCCCACCCCTCAGCCTAGCAAGGCTCCCATGTCTCCATGGCCTGTCCTGCATTTCTGGTGTTTACTCTTTTTGCAGCGTGGCCCTTTTGACCGATGGCAAGCGAGACTTCTTTGTAGTGCTGATTTGCACTTCCGGCTTGCTTGGTTGGCCAAAAAGGGCGTATGCGTTTTTTCCTGAATATATTCAGGAAAAAACGCATACGCCCTTTTTGGCCAAGGGCATCATTGTCAACGTTTTGCCGCTTTTCATGTGCTTTAAAGGCGAGTCGAATCTACCTCCTGAAATCTGTTTCCGGCAATTCTGCCTTGCTTTCAAATCCTCTTCGTTGCCTTCCCTCAATATATTTGTGGACGAGAGTTATCATTTATAACTCTGCAGGTTTGTGAATTGCAGTGGCCCTGAGCTCCATTTGTCAACTCGCTATTTTGGGAGCTGGCCGCAAAAGCGCAGGATTGCTTCAGGCCCTATTCTGGTTCCGGGGGGCAGGCTGAGCCTGTGCTTCATTCTTCTTCCTGATGAGGAAATAGAGTGACCGCTGCCTGTCCCAACACCTAGAGCTAGTCTCTCATTGGTTCCCCGTCTTCCCGTTCATCCTCAGGACAAATTGCAACCTGTACAAAACAAACAGGAGGTTCAAGGTGCTGATTCTCCAAGTAGGGAGATTGTTAGTAAAGCGGCTGGAATGGCGAACCCGAGCACAAGGAGAGGAGAAATGAGGTGCGTTTTAGAAACCTTTCCCGATCACACGGTGTACCATCTTCTGGGTTTCCCAGGCATGTTTTCGATGTAGGAAGATGCCCTTGAACCTGGAGATTTGGGACCCATGGGGTGGGTACCGCGCGGTATTACTTTAAAGCGTCTGCGTTTGCTCACCCAACCTCACCAATCCTCTCAGCCCGAAGAGTGTCCAGCCTTATGTCTCATCCAGCTGTGGGTCTAGATATGGTCAATCCAGGTTGCATCAGAGCCCCCGAACGGATTTTGTAAGAATTTCCCTCTCTTTCACTCTCTTTGTTTTATGGGGTTCATTTTAAGTAATTTATTTTGATAATGGGGTTGAGCTGCTTTTCCCTCCTGTGTTTAGGCCGCTTTACACCCTCTTGATTCAACTCCAGAGAGATATCAATACATAGGTTTCAAGATTCTTGCTAGTCAGATATATTCTTGTTCGGTGAATAGGTGGTGTTGAGTCCAGTTCACTGAGCAGGGAGGAGGTCTTGTCTGTTACATATTTGGCTTATGGAACGGTATCTGAGCTAATTACAAACCATTGTTTTATGCATCACCCCACCTCACCTTTCCCGTTAAGCAGCCATAGTGTGTCTTCTAAATGTGTGACTCTGTTCTGTTTTGTAATTCAGTTCAAGTGTAGCGATTTTTACATGCCCTCTATAAGTGATATCTTAGGATAAGTGTCTTTTTCTGTGTGACTTATTTCACTTAGAATCCTCGTCCCTAAATCCACTCATCATGCTGCTACTAGCCTTATGACATTGATTTCATGGCTGAGTGATATTCCATTGTGCCTAAGTACCACAACTTCTTTATCCATTTTTCTCTTTCCTGGGATGTTTAAGGTGTACTGAAGTGGAGGTTCTTGTACACAGAGTAGCCCTAAACTTTGGGGCGCCTGTGTCTTGTTGATTTTTAGTTTTCCCAATTTATATGCCCATGAGTGGAAGTGCCCTATGCTCTGTAAGCTGTGTTTATTACATGTTTCAGGACACACCGTACACTTCTCCAGAGTGGCTGTTGGCAATTGACATCCCGCCCATCAGCGTAGCAAGGCTCCCATGTCTCCACGGCCTGTCCTGCATTTCTGGTTTTTACACATTTTGCAGCATGGCCCTTATGACCGATGGCAAGCGAGACTTCTTTGTAGTGCTGATTTGCACTTCCGGCTTGCTTGGTTGGCCAAAAAGGGCGTATGCGTTTTTTCCTGAATATATTCAGCAAAAAACGCATACGCCCTTTTTGGCCAAGGGCATCATTGTCAACGTTTTGCCGCTTTTCATGTGCTTTAAAGGCGAGTCGAATCTACCTCCTGAAATCTGTTTCCGGCAATTCTGCCTTACTTTCAAATCCTCTTCGTTGCCTTCCCTCAATATATTTGTGGACGAGAGTTATCATTTATAACTCTGCAGGTTTGTGAATTGCAGTGGCCCTGAGCTCCATTTGTCAACTCACTTTTTTGGGAGCTGGCTGCAAAAGCGCAGGATTGCTTCAGGCCCTATTCTGGTTCTGGGGGCAGGCTGAGCCTGTACTTCATTCTTCTTCCTGATGGGGAAATAGAGTGACCTCTGCCTGTCCCAACACCTAGAGCTAGTCTCTCATTGGTTCCCCGTCTTCCCGTTCATCCTCAGGACAAATTGCAACCTGTACGAAACAAACAGGAGGTTCAAGGTGCTGATTCTCCAAGTAAGGATATTGTTAGTAATGCGGCTGGAATGGCGAACCCGAGCACAAGGAGAGGAGAAATGAGGTGCGTTTTAGAAACCTTTCCCGATCACACGGTGTACCATCTTCTGGGTTTCCCAGGCATGTTTTCGATGTAGGAAGATGCCCTTGAACCTGGAGATTTGGGACCCATGGGGTGGGTACCGCGCGGTATTACTTTAAAGCGTCTGCGTTTGCTCACCCAACCTCACCAATCCTCTCAGCCCCAAGAGTGTCCAGCCTTATGTCTCATCCAGCTGTGGGTCTAGATATGGTCAATCCAGGTTGCATCAGAGCCCCCGAACGGATTTTGTAAGAATTTCTCTCTCTTTCACTGTCTTTGTTTTATGGGGTTCATTTTAAGTAATTTATTTTGATAATGGGGTTGAGCTGCTTTTCCCTCCTGTGTTTATGCCGCTTTACACCCTCTTGATTCAACTCCAGAGAGATATCAATACATAGGTTTCAAGATTCTTGCTAGTCAGATATATTCTTGTGCGGTGAATAGGTGGTGTTGAGTCCAGTTCACTGAGCAGGGAGGAGGTCTTGTCTTTTACATATTTGGCTTATGGAACGGTATCTGAGCTAATTTCAAATCATTGTTTTATGCATCACCCCACCTCACCTTTCCCGTTAAGCAGCCATAGTGTGTCTTCTAAATGTGTGACTCTGTTCTGTTTTGTAATTCAGTTCAAGTGTAGCGATTTTGACATGCCCTCTATAAGTGATATCTTAGGATAAGTGTCTTTTTCTGTGTGACTTATTTCACTTAGAATCCTCGTCCCTAAATCCACTCATCATGCTGCTACTAGCCTTATGACATTGATTTCATGGCTGAGTGATATTCCATTGTGCCTAAGTACCACAACTTCTTTATCCATTTTTCTCTTTCCTGGGATGTTTAAGGTGTACTGAAGTGGAGGTTCTTGTACACAGAGCAGCCCTAAACTTTGGGGTGCCTGTGTCTTGTTGATTTTTAGTTTTCCCAATTTATATGCCCATGAGTGGAAGTGCCCTATGCTCTGTAAGCTGTGTTTATTACATGTTTCAGGACACACCGTACACTTCTCCAGAGTGGCTGTTGGCAATTGACATCCCGCCCATCAGCGTAGCAAGGCTCCCATGTCTCCACGGCCTGTCCTGCATTTCTGGTGTTTACACATTTTGCAGCATGGCCCTTATGACCGATGGCAAGCGAGACGTCTTTGTAGTGCTGATTTGCACTTCCGGCTTGCTTGGTTGGCCAAAAAGGGCGTATGCGTTTTTTCCTGAATATATTCAGGAAAAAACGCATACGCCCTTTTTGGCCAAGGGCATCATTGTCACCGTTTTGCCGCTTTTCATGTGCTTTAAAGGCGAGTCGAATCTACCTCCTGAAATCTGTTTCCTGCAATTCTGCCTTGCTTTCAAATCCTCTTCGTTGCCTTCCCTCAATATATTTGTGGACGAGAGTTATCATTTATAACTCTGCAGGTTTGTGAATTGCAGTGGCCCTGAGCTCCATTTGTCAACTCGCTTTTTTGGGAGCTGGCCGCAAAAGCGCAGGATTGCTTCAGGCCCTATTCTGGTTCCGGGGGGCAGGCTGAGCCTGTGCTTCATTCTTCTTCCTGATGGGGAAATAGAGTGACCGCTGCCTGTCCCAACACCTAGAGCTAGTCTCTCATTGGTTCCCCGTCTTCCCGTTCATCCTCAGGACAAATTGCAACCTGTACGAAACAAACAGGAGGTTCAAGGTGCTGATTCTCCAAGTAGGGATATTGTTAGTAATGCGGCTGGAATGGCGAACCCGAGCACAAGGAGAGGAGAAATGAGGTGCGTTTTAGAAACCTTTCCCGATCACACGGTGTACCAACTTCTGGGTTTCCCAGGCATGTTTTCGATGTAGGAAGATGCCCTTGAACCTGGAGATTTGGGACCCATGGGGTGGGTACCGCGCGGTATTACTTTAAAGCGTCTGCGTTTGCTCACCCAACCTCACCAATCCTCTCAGCCCCAAGATTGTCCAGCCTTTTGTCTCATCCAGCTGTGGGTCTAGATATGGTCAATCCAGGTTGCATCAGAGCCTCCGAACGGATTTTGTAAGAATTTCTCTCTCTTTCACTGTCTTTGTTTTATGGCGTTCATTTTAAGTAATTTATTTTGATAATGGGGTTGAGCTGCTTTTCCCTGCTGTGTTTATGCCGCTTTACACCCTCTTGATTCAACTCCAGAGAGATATCAATACATAGGTTTTAAGATTCTTGCTAGTCAGATATATTCTTGTGCGGTGAATAGGGGGTGTTGAGTCCAGTTCACTGAGCAGGGAGGAGGTCTTGTCTGTTACATATTTGGCTTATGGAACGGTATGTGAGCTAATTTCAAACCCTTGTTTTATGCATCAGCCCACCTCACCTTTCCCGTTAAGCAGCCATAGTGTGTCTTCTAAATGTGTGACTCTGTTCTGTTTTGTAATTCAGTTCAAGTGTAGCGATTTCGACATGCCCTCTATAAGTGATATCTTAGGATAAGAGTCTTTTTCTGTGTGACTTATTTCACTTAGAATCCTCGTCCCTAAATCCACTCATCATGCTGCTACTAGCCTTATGACATTGATTTCATGGCTGAGTGATATTCCATTGTGCCTAAGTACCACAACTTCTTTATCCATTTTTCTCTTTCCTGGGATACTTAAGGTGTAGCTAAGTGGAGGTTCTTGTACACAGAGCAGCCCTAAACTTTGGGGTGCCTGTGTCTTGTTGATTTTTAGTTTTCCCAATTTATACGCCCATGAGTGGAAGTGCCCTATGCTCTGTAAGCTGTGTTTATTACATGTTTCAGGACACACCGTACACTTCTCCAGAGTGGCTGTTGGCAATTGACATCCCACCCCTCAGCCTAGCAAGGCTCCCATGTCTCCATGGCCTGTCCTGCATTTCTGGTGTTTACTCTTTTCGCAGCGTGGCCCTTTTGACCGATGGCAAGCGAGACTTCTTTGTAGTGCTGATTTGCACTTCCGGCTTGCTTGGTTGGCCAAAAAGGGCGTATGCGTTTTTTCCTGAATATATTCAGGAAAAAACGCATACGCCCTTTTTGGCCAAGGGCATCATTGTCAACGTTTTGCCGCTTTTCATGTGCTTTAAAGGCGAGTCGAATCTACCTCCTGAAATCTGTTTCCGGCAATTCTGCCTTGCTTTCAAATCCTCTTCGTTGCCTTCCCTCAATATATTTGTGGACGAGAGTTATCATTTATAACTCTGCAGGTTTGTGAATTGCAGTGGCCCTGAGCTCCATTTGTCAACTCGCTATTTTGGGAGCTGGCCGCAAAAGCGCAGGATTGCTTCAGGCCCTATTCTGGTTCCGGGGGGCAGGCTGAGCCTGTGCTTCATTCTTCTTCCTGATGAGGAAATAGAGTGACCGCTGCCTGTCCCAACACCTAGAGCTAGTCTCTCATTGGTTCCCCGTCTTCCCGTTCATCCTCAGGACAAATTGCAACCTGTACAAAACAAACAGGAGGTTCAAGGTGCTGATTCTCCAAGTAGGGAGATTGTTAGTAAAGCGGCTGGAATGGCGAACCCGAGCACAAGGAGAGGAGAAATGAGGTGCGTTTTAGAAACCTTTCCCGATCACACGGTGTACCATCTTCTGGGTTTCCCAGGCATGTTTTCGATGTAGGAAGATGCCCTTGAACCTGGAGATTTGGGACCCATGGGGTGGGTACCGCGCGGTATTACTTTAAAGCGTCTGCGTTTGCTCACCCAACCTCACCAATCCTCTCAGCCCGAAGAGTGTCCAGCCTTATGTCTCATCCAGCTGTGGGTCTAGATATGGTCAATCCAGGTTGCATCAGAGCCCCCGAACGGATTTTGTAAGAATTTCCCTCTCTTTCACTCTCTTTGTTTTATGGGGTTCATTTTAAGTAATTTATTTTGATAATGGGGTTGAGCTGCTTTTCCCTCCTGTGTTTAGGCCGCTTTACACCCTCTTGATTCAACTCCAGAGAGATATCAATACATAGGTTTCAAGATTCTTGCTAGTCAGATATATTCTTGTTCGGTGAATAGGTGGTGTTGAGTCCAGTTCACTGAGCAGGGAGGAGGTCTTGTCTGTTACATATTTGGCTTATGGAACGGTATCTGAGCTAATTACAAACCATTGTTTTATGCATCACCCCACCTCACCTTTCCCGTTAAGCAGCCATAGTGTGTCTTCTAAATGTGTGACTCTGTTCTGTTTTGTAATTCAGTTCAAGTGTAGCGATTTTTACATGCCCTCTATAAGTGATATCTTAGGATAAGTGTCTTTTTCTGTGTGACTTATTTCACTTAGAATCCTCGTCCCTAAATCCACTCATCATGCTGCTACTAGCCTTATGACATTGATTTCATGGCTGAGTGATATTCCATTGTGCCTAAGTACCACAACTTCTTTATCCATTTTTCTCTTTCCTGGGATGTTTAAGGTGTACTGAAGTGGAGGTTCTTGTACACAGAGTAGCCCTAAACTTTGGGGCGCCTGTGTCTTGTTGATTTTTAGTTTTCCCAATTTATATGCCCATGAGTGGAAGTGCCCTATGCTCTGTAAGCTGTGTTTATTACATGTTTCAGGACACACCGTACACTTCTCCAGAGTGGCTGTTGGCAATTGACATCCCGCCCATCAGCGTAGCAAGGCTCCCATGTCTCCACGGCCTGTCCTGCATTTCTGGTTTTTACACATTTTGCAGCATGGCCCTTATGACCGATGGCAAGCGAGACTTCTTTGTAGTGCTGATTTGCACTTCCGGCTTGCTTGGTTGGCCAAAAAGGGCGTATGCGTTTTTTCCTGAATATATTCAGCAAAAAACGCATACGCCCTTTTTGGCCAAGGGCATCATTGTCAACGTTTTGCCGCTTTTCATGTGCTTTAAAGGCGAGTCGAATCTACCTCCTGAAATCTGTTTCCGGCAATTCTGCCTTACTTTCAAATCCTCTTCGTTGCCTTCCCTCAATATATTTGTGGACGAGAGTTATCATTTATAACTCTGCAGGTTTGTGAATTGCAGTGGCCCTGAGCTCCATTTGTCAACTCACTTTTTTGGGAGCTGGCTGCAAAAGCGCAGGATTGCTTCAGGCCCTATTCTGGTTCTGGGGGCAGGCTGAGCCTGTACTTCATTCTTCTTCCTGATGGGGAAATAGAGTGACCTCTGCCTGTCCCAACACCTAGAGCTAGTCTCTCATTGGTTCCCCGTCTTCCCGTTCATCCTCAGGACAAATTGCAACCTGTACGAAACAAACAGGAGGTTCAAGGTGCTGATTCTCCAAGTAAGGATATTGTTAGTAATGCGGCTGGAATGGCGAACCCGAGCACAAGGAGAGGAGAAATGAGGTGCGTTTTAGAAACCTTTCCCGATCACACGGTGTACCATCTTCTGGGTTTCCCAGGCATGTTTTCGATGTAGGAAGATGCCCTTGAACCTGGAGATTTGGGACCCATGGGGTGGGTACCGCGCGGTATTACTTTAAAGCGTCTGCGTTTGCTCACCCAACCTCACCAATCCTCTCAGCCCCAAGAGTGTCCAGCCTTATGTCTCATCCAGCTGTGGGTCTAGATATGGTCAATCCAGGTTGCATCAGAGCCCCCGAACGGATTTTGTAAGAATTTCTCTCTCTTTCACTGTCTTTGTTTTATGGGGTTCATTTTAAGTAATTTATTTTGATAATGGGGTTGAGCTGCTTTTCCCTCCTGTGTTTATGCCGCTTTACACCCTCTTGATTCAACTCCAGAGAGATATCAATACATAGGTTTCAAGATTCTTGCTAGTCAGATATATTCTTGTGCGGTGAATAGGTGGTGTTGAGTCCAGTTCACTGAGCAGGGAGGAGGTCTTGTCTTTTACATATTTGGCTTATGGAACGGTATCTGAGCTAATTTCAAATCATTGTTTTATGCATCACCCCACCTCACCTTTCCCGTTAAGCAGCCATAGTGTGTCTTCTAAATGTGTGACTCTGTTCTGTTTTGTAATTCAGTTCAAGTGTAGCGATTTTGACATGCCCTCTATAAGTGATATCTTAGGATAAGTGTCTTTTTCTGTGTGACTTATTTCACTTAGAATCCTCGTCCCTAAATCCACTCATCATGCTGCTACTAGCCTTATGACATTGATTTCATGGCTGAGTGATATTCCATTGTGCCTAAGTACCACAACTTCTTTATCCATTTTTCTCTTTCCTGGGATGTTTAAGGTGTACTGAAGTGGAGGTTCTTGTACACAGAGCAGCCCTAAACTTTGGGGTGCCTGTGTCTTGTTGATTTTTAGTTTTCCCAATTTATATGCCCATGAGTGGAAGTGCCCTATGCTCTGTAAGCTGTGTTTATTACATGTTTCAGGACACACCGTACACTTCTCCAGAGTGGCTGTTGGCAATTGACATCCCGCCCATCAGCGTAGCAAGGCTCCCATGTCTCCACGGCCTGTCCTGCATTTCTGGTGTTTACACATTTTGCAGCATGGCCCTTATGACCGATGGCAAGCGAGACGTCTTTGTAGTGCTGATTTGCACTTCCGGCTTGCTTGGTTGGCCAAAAAGGGCGTATGCGTTTTTTCCTGAATATATTCAGGAAAAAACGCATACGCCCTTTTTGGCCAAGGGCATCATTGTCACCGTTTTGCCGCTTTTCATGTGCTTTAAAGGCGAGTCGAATCTACCTCCTGAAATCTGTTTCCTGCAATTCTGCCTTGCTTTCAAATCCTCTTCGTTGCCTTCCCTCAATATATTTGTGGACGAGAGTTATCATTTATAACTCTGCAGGTTTGTGAATTGCAGTGGCCCTGAGCTCCATTTGTCAACTCGCTTTTTTGGGAGCTGGCCGCAAAAGCGCAGGATTGCTTCAGGCCCTATTCTGGTTCCGGGGGGCAGGCTGAGCCTGTGCTTCATTCTTCTTCCTGATGGGGAAATAGAGTGACCGCTGCCTGTCCCAACACCTAGAGCTAGTCTCTCATTGGTTCCCCGTCTTCCCGTTCATCCTCAGGACAAATTGCAACCTGTACGAAACAAACAGGAGGTTCAAGGTGCTGATTCTCCAAGTAGGGATATTGTTAGTAATGCGGCTGGAATGGCGAACCCGAGCACAAGGAGAGGAGAAATGAGGTGCGTTTTAGAAACCTTTCCCGATCACACGGTGTACCAACTTCTGGGTTTCCCAGGCATGTTTTCGATGTAGGAAGATGCCCTTGAACCTGGAGATTTGGGACCCATGGGGTGGGTACCGCGCGGTATTACTTTAAAGCGTCTGCGTTTGCTCACCCAACCTCACCAATCCTCTCAGCCCCAAGATTGTCCAGCCTTTTGTCTCATCCAGCTGTGGGTCTAGATATGGTCAATCCAGGTTGCATCAGAGCCTCCGAACGGATTTTGTAAGAATTTCTCTCTCTTTCACTGTCTTTGTTTTATGGCGTTCATTTTAAGTAATTTATTTTGATAATGGGGTTGAGCTGCTTTTCCCTGCTGTGTTTATGCCGCTTTACACCCTCTTGATTCAACTCCAGAGAGATATCAATACATAGGTTTTAAGATTCTTGCTAGTCAGATATATTCTTGTGCGGTGAATAGGGGGTGTTGAGTCCAGTTCACTGAGCAGGGAGGAGGTCTTGTCTGTTACATATTTGGCTTATGGAACGGTATGTGAGCTAATTTCAAACCCTTGTTTTATGCATCAGCCCACCTCACCTTTCCCGTTAAGCAGCCATAGTGTGTCTTCTAAATGTGTGACTCTGTTCTGTTTTGTAATTCAGTTCAAGTGTAGCGATTTCGACATGCCCTCTATAAGTGATATCTTAGGATAAGAGTCTTTTTCTGCGTGACTTATTTCACTTAGAATCCTCGTCCCTAAATCCACTCATCATGCTGCTACTAGCCTTATGACATTGATTTCATGGCTGAGTGATATTCCATTGTGCCTAAGTACCACAACTTCTTTATCCATTTTTCTCTTTCCTGGGATACTTAAGGTGTAGCTAAGTGGAGGTTCTTGTACACAGAGCAGCCCTAAACTTTGGGGTGCCTGTGTCTTGTTGATTTTTAGTTTTCCCAATTTATACGCCCATGAGTGGAAGTGCCCTATGCTCTGTAAGCTGTGTTTATTACATGTTTCAGGACACACCGTACACTTCTCCAGAGTGGCTGTTGGCAATTGACATCCCACCCCTCAGCCTAGCAAGGCTCCCATGTCTCCATGGCCTGTCCTGCATTTCTGGTGTTTACTCTTTTCGCAGCGTGGCCCTTTTGACCGATGGCAAGCGAGACTTCTTTGTAGTGCTGATTTGCACTTCCGGCTTGCTTGGTTGGCCAAAAAGGGCGTATGCGTTTTTTCCTGAATATATTCAGGAAAAAACGCATACGCCCTTTTTGGCCAAGGGCATCATTGTCAACGTTTTGCCGCTTTTCATGTGCTTTAAAGGCGAGTCGAATCTACCTCCTGAAATCTGTTTCCTGCAATTCTGCCTTGCTTTCAAATCCTCTTCGTTGCCTTCCCTCAATATATTTGTGGACAAGAGTTATCATTTATAACCCTGCAGGTTTGTGAATTGCAGTGGCCCTGAGCTCCATTTGTCAACTCACTTTTTTGGGAGCTGGCTGCAAAAGCGCAGGATTGCTTCAGGCCCTATTCTGGTTCTGGGGGCAGGCTGAGCCTGTACTTCATTCTTCTTCCTGATGGGGAAATAGAGTGACCTCTGCCTGTCCCAACACCTAGAGCTAGTCTCTCATTGGTTCCCCGTCTTCCCGTTCATCCTCAGGACAAATTGCAACCTGTACGAAACAAACAGGAGGTTCAAGGTGCTGATTCTCCAAGTAAGGATATTGTTAGTAATGCGGCTGGAATGGCGAACCCGAGCACAAGGAGAGGAGAAATGAGGTGCGTTTTAGAAACCTTTCCCGATCACACGGTGTACCATCTTCTGGGTTTCCCAGGCATGTTTTCGATGTAGGAAGATGCCCTTGAACCTGGAGATTTGGGACCCATGGGGTGGGTACCGCGCGGTATTACTTTAAAGCGTCTGCGTTTGCTCACCCAACCTCACCAATCCTCTCAGCCCCAAGAGTGTCCAGCCTTATGTCTCATCCAGCTGTGGGTCTAGATATGGTCAATCCAGGTTGCATCAGAGCCCCCGAACGGATTTTGTAAGAATTTCTCTCTCTTTCACTGTCTTTGTTTTATGGGGTTCATTTTAAGTAATTTATTTTGATAATGGGGTTGAGCTGCTTTTCCCTCCTGTGTTTATGCCGCTTTACACCCTCTTGATTCAACTCCAGAGAGATATCAATACATAGGTTTCAAGATTCTTGCTAGTCAGATATATTCTTGTGCGGTGAATAGGTGGTGTTGAGTCCAGTTCACTGAGCAGGGAGGAGGTCTTGTCTTTTACATATTTGGCTTATGGAACGGTATCTGAGCTAATTTCAAATCATTGTTTTATGCATCACCCCACCTCACCTTTCCCGTTAAGCAGCCATAGTGTGTCTTCTAAATATGTGACTCTGTTCTGTTTTGTAATTCAGTTCAAGTGTAGCGATTTTGACATGCCCTCTATAAGTGATATCTTAGGATAAGTGTCTTTTTCTGTGTGACTTATTTCACTTAGAATCCTCGTCCCTAAATCCACTCATCATGCTGCTACTAGCCTTATGACATTGATTTCATGGCTGAGTGATATTCCATTGTGCCTAAGTACCACAACTTCTTTATCCATTTTTCTCTTTCCTGGGATGTTTAAGGTGTACTGAAGTGGAGGTTCTTGTACACAGAGCAGCCCTAAACTTTGGGGTGCCTGTGTCTTGTTGATTTTTAGTTTTCCCAATTTATATGCCCATGAGTGGAAGTGCCCTATGCTCTGTAAGCTGTGTTTATTACATGTTTCAGGACACACCGTACACTTCTCCAGACTGGCTGTTGGCAATTGACATCCCGCCCATCAGCGTAGCAAGGCTCCCATGTCTCCACGGCCTGTCCTGCATTTCTGGTGTTTACACATTTTGCAGCATGGCCCTTATGACCGATGGCAAGCGAGACGTCTTTGTAGTGCTGATTTGCACTTCCGGCTTGCTTGGTTGGCCAAAAAGGGCGTATGCGTTTTTTCCTGAATATATTCAGGAAAAAACGCATACGCCCTTTTTGGCCAAGGGCATCATTGTCACCGTTTTGCCGCTTTTCATGTGCTTTAAAGGCGAGTCGAATCTACCTCCTGAAATCTGTTTCCTGCAATTCTGCCTTGCTTTCAAATCCTCTTCGTTGCCTTCCCTCAATATATTTGTGGACGAGAGTTATCATTTATAACTCTGCAGGTTTGTGAATTGCAGTGGCCCTGAGCTCCATTTGTCAACTCGCTTTTTTGGGAGCTGGCCGCAAAAGCGCAGGATTGCTTCAGGCCCTATTCTGGTTCCGGGGGGCAGGCTGAGCCTGTGCTTCATTCTTCTTCCTGATGGGGAAATAGAGTGACCGCTGCCTGTCCCAACACCTAGAGCTAGTCTCTCATTGGTTCCCCGTCTTCCCGTTCATCCTCAGGACAAATTGCAACCTGTACGAAACAAACAGGAGGTTCAAGGTGCTGATTCTCCAAGTAGGGATATTGTTAGTAATGCGGCTGGAATGGCGAACCCGAGCACAAGGAGAGGAGAAATGAGGTGCGTTTTAGAAACCTTTCCCGATCACACGGTGTACCATCTTCTGGGTTTCCCAGGCATGTTTTCGATGTAGGAAGATGCCCTTGAACCTGGAGATTTGGGACCCATGGGGTGGGTACCGCGCGGTATTACTTTAAAGCGTCTGCGTTTGCTCACCCAACCTCACCAATCCTCTCAGCCCCAAGATTGTCCAGCCTTTTGTCTCATCCAGCTGTGGGTCTAGATATGGTCAATCCAGGTTGCATCAGAGCCTCCGAACGGATTTTGTAAGAATTTCTCTCTCTTTCACTGTCTTTGTTTTATGGCGTTCATTTTAAGTAATTTATTTTGATAATGGGGTTGAGCTGCTTTTCCCTGCTGTGTTTATGCCGCTTTACACCCTCTTGATTCAACTCCAGAGAGATATCAATACATAGGTTTTAAGATTCTTGCTAGTCAGATATATTCTTGTGCGGTGAATAGGGGGTGTTGAGTCCAGTTCACTGAGCAGGGAGGAGGTCTTGTCTGTTACATATTTGGCTTATGGAACGGTATGTGAGCTAATTTCAAACCCTTGTTTTATGCATCAGCCCACCTCACCTTTCCCGTTAAGCAGCCATGGTGTGTCTTCTAAATGTGTGACTCTGTTCTGTTTTGTAATTCAGTTCAAGTGTAGCGATTTCGACATGCCCTCTATAAGTGATATCTTAGGATAAGAGTCTTTTTCTGTGTGACTTATTTCACTTAGAATCCTCGTCCCTAAATCCACTCATCATGCTGCTACTAGCCTTATGACATTGATTTCATGGCTGAGTGATATTCCATTGTGCCTAAGTACCACAACTTCTTTATCCATTTTTCTCTTTCCTGGGATACTTAAGGTGTAGCTAAGTGGAGGTTCTTGTACACAGAGCAGCCCTAAACTTTGGGGTGCCTGTGTCTTGTTGATTTTTAGTTTTCCCAATTTATACACCCATGAGTGGAAGTGCCCTATGCTCTGTAAGCTGTGTTTATTACATGTTTCAGGACACACCGTACACTTCTCCAGAGTGGCTGTTGGCAATTGACATCCCACCCCTCAGCCTAGCAAGGCTCCCATGTCTCCATGGCCTGTCCTGCATTTCTGGTGTTTACTCTTTTTGCAGCGTGGCCCTTTTGACCGATGGCAAGCGAGACTTCTTTGTAGTGCTGATTTGCACTTCCGGCTTGCTTGGTTGGCCAAAAAGGGCGTATGCGTTTTTTCCTGAATATATTCAGGAAAAAACGCATACGCCCTTTTTGGCCAAGGGCATCATTGTCAACGTTTTGCCGCTTTTCATGTGCTTTAAAGGCGAGTCGAATCTACCTCCTGAAATCTGTTTCCTGCAATTCTGCCTTGCTTTCAAATCCTCTTCGTTGCCTTCCCTCAATATATTTGTGGACAAGAGTTATCATTTATAACCCTGCAGGTTTGTGAATTGCAGTGGCCCTGAGCTCCATTTGTCAACTCGCTTTTTTGGGAGCTGGCCGCAAAAGCGCAGGATTGCTTCAGGCCCTATTCTGGTTCCGGGGGGCAGGCTGAGCCTGTGCTTCATTCTTCTTCCTGATGGGGAAATAGAGTGACCTGTGCCTGTCCCAACACCTAGAGCTAGTCTCTCGTTGGTTCCCCCTCTTCCCGTTCATCCTCAGGACAAATTGCAACCTGTACGAAAGAAACAGGAGCTTCAAGGTGCTGATTCTCCAAGTAGGGAGATTGTTAGTAAAGCGGCTGGAATGGCGAACCCGAGCACAAGGAGAGGAGAAATGAGGTGCGTTTTAGAAACCTTTCCCGATCACACGCTGTACCATCTTCTGGGTTTCCCATGCACGTTTTCAATGTAGGAAGATGCCCTTGAACCTGGAGATTTGGGACCCATGGGGTGGGTACCCCGCGGTATTACTTTAAAGGGTCTGCGTTTCCTCACCCAACCTAACCAAACCTCTCAGCCCCAAGAGTGTCCAGCCTTATGTCTCATCCAGCTGTGGGTCTAGATATGGTCAATCCAGGTTGCATCAGAGCCTCCGAACGGATTTTGTAAGAATTTCTCTCTCTTTCACTGTCTTTGTTTTATGGCGTTCATTTTAAGTAATTTATTTTGATAATGGGGTTGAGCTGCTTTTCCCTGCTGTGTTTATGCCGCTTTACACCCTCTTGATTCAACTCCAGAGAGATATCAATACATAGGTTTTAAGATTCTTGCTAGTCAGATATATTCTTGTGCGGTGAATAGGGGGTGTTGAGTCCAGTTCACTGAGCAGGGAGGAGGTCTTGTCTGTTACATATTTGGCTTATGGAACGGTATGTGAGCTAATTTCAAACCCTTGTTTTATGCATCACCCCACCTCACCTTTCCCGTTAAGCAGCCATAGTGTGTCTTCTAAATATGTGACTCTGTTCTGTTTTGTAATTCACTTCAAGTGTAGCGATTTTCACATGCCCTCTATAAGTGATATCTTAGGATAACTGTCTTTTTCTGTGTGACTTATTTCACTTAGAATCCTCGTCCCTAAATCCACTCATCATGCTGCTACTAGCCTTATGACATTGATTTCATGGCTGACTGATATTCCATTGTGCCTAAGTACCACAACTTCTTTATCCATTTTTCTCTTTCCTGGCATGTTTAAGGTGTACCTAAGTGGAGGTTCTTGTACACAGAGCAGCCGGAAACTTTGGGGTGCCTGTGTCTTGTTGATTTTTAGTTTTCCCAATTTATACGCCCATGAGTGGAAGTGCCCTATGCTCTGTAAGCTGTGTTTATTACATGTTTCAGGACACACCGTACACTTCTCCAGAGTGGCTGTTGGCAATTGACATCCCACCCCTCAGCCTAGCAAGGCTCCCATGTCTCCATGGCCTGTCCTGCATTTCTGGTGTTTACTCTTTTCGCAGCATGGCCCTTTTGACCGATGGCAAACGAGACTTCTTTGTAGTGCTGATTTGCACTTCCGGCTTGCTTGGTTGGCCAAAAAGGGCGTATGCGTTTTTTCCTGAATATATTCAGGAAAAAACGCATACGCCCTTTTTGGCCAAGGGCATCATTGTCAACGTTTTGCCGCTTTTCATGTGCTTTAAAGGCGAGTCGAATCTACCTCCTGAAATCTGTTTCCTGCAATTCTGCCTTGCTTTCAAATCCTCTTCGTTGCCTTCCCTCAATATATTTGTGGACAAGAGTTATCATTTATAACCCTGCAGGTTTGTGAATTGCAGTGGCCCTGAGCTCCATTTGTCAACTCGCTTTTTTGGGAGCTGGCCGCAAAAGCGCAGGATTGCTTCAGGCCCTATTCTGGTTCCGGGGGGCAGGCTGAGCCTGTGCTTCATTCTTCTTCCTGATGGGGAAATAGAGTGACCTGTGCCTGTCCCAACACCTAGAGCTAGTCTCTCGTTGGTTCCCCCTCTTCCCGTTCATCCTCAGGACAAATTGCAACCTGTACGAAAGAAACAGGAGCTTCAAGGTGCTGATTCTCCAAGTAGGGAGATTGTTAGTAAAGCGGCTGGAATGGCGAACCCGAGCACAAGGAGAGGAGAAATGAGGTGCGTTTTAGAAACCTTTCCCGATCACACGCTGTACCATCTTCTGGGTTTCCCATGCACGTTTTCAATGTAGGAAGATGCCCTTGAACCTGGAGATTTGGGACCCATGGGGTGGGTACCCCGCGGTATTACTTTAAAGGGTCTGCGTTTCCTCACCCAACCTCACCAAACCTCTCAGCCCCAAGAGTGTCCAGCCTTATGTCTCATCCAGCTGTGGGTCTAGATATGGTCAATCCAGGTTGCATCAGAGCCTCCGAACGGATTTTGTAAGAATTTCTCTCTCTTTCACTGTCTTTGTTTTATGGCGTTCATTTTAAGTAATTTATTTTGATAATGGGGTTGAGCTGCTTTTCCCTGCTGTGTTTATGCCGCTTTACACCCTCTTGATTCAACTCCAGAGAGATATCAATACATAGGTTTTAAGATTCTTGCTAGTCAGATATATTCTTGTGCGGTGAATAGGGGGTGTTGAGTCCAGTTCACTGAGCAGGGAGGAGGTCTTGTCTGTTACATATTTGGCTTATGGAACGGTATGTGAGCTAATTTCAAACCCTTGTTTTATGCATCACCCCACCTCACCTTTCCCGTTAAGCAGCCATAGTGTGTCTTCTAAATATGTGACTCTGTTCTGTTTTGTAATTCACTTCAAGTGTAGCGATTTTCACATGCCCTCTATAAGTGATATCTTAGGATAACTGTCTTTTTCTGTGTGACTTATTTCACTTAGAATCCTCGTCCCTAAATCCACTCATCATGCTGCTACTAGCCTTATGACATTGATTTCATGGCTGAGTGATATTCCATTGTGCCTAAGTACCACAACTTCTTTATCCATTTTTCTCTTTCCTGGCATGTTTAAGGTGTACCTAAGTGGAGGTTCTTGTACACAGAGCAGCCGGAAACTTTGGGGTGCCTGTGTCTTGTTGATTTTTAGTTTTCCCAATTTATACGCCCATGAGTGGAAGTGCCCTATTCTCTGTAAGCTGTGTTTATTACATGTTTCAGGACACACCGTACACTTCTCCAGAGTGGCTGTTGACAATTGGCATGCTGCCCATCAGCGTAGCAAGGCTCCCATGTCTCCATGGCCTGTCCTGAATTTCTGGTTTTTACACTTTTGGCAGCATGGCCTTTTTGACCGATGGCAAGCGAGACTTCTTTGTAGTGCTGATTTGCACTTCCGGGCTTGCTTGGTTGGCCAAAAAGGGCGTATGCGTTTTTTCCTGAATATATTCAGGAAAAAACGCATACGCCCTTTTTGGCCAAGGGCATCATTGTCAACGTTTTGCTGCTTTTCATGTGCTTTAAAGGCGAGTCGAATCTACCTCCTGAAATCTGTTTCCTGCAATTCTGCCTTGCTTTCAAATCTTCTTCATTGCCTTCCCTCAATATATTTGTGGACGAGAGTTATCATTTATAACTCTGCAGGTTTGTGAATTGCAGTGGCCCTGAGCTCCATTTGTCAACTCGCTTTTTTGGGAGCTGGCCGCAAAAGCGCAGGATTGCTTCAGGCCCTATTCTGGTTCCGGGGGGCAGGCTGAGCCTGTGCTTCATTCTTCTTCCTGATGGGGAAATAGAGTGACCTGTGCCTGTCCCAACACCTAGAGCTAGTCTCTCATTGGTTCCCCGTCTTCCCGTTCATCCTCAGGACAAATTGCAACCTGTACGAAACAAACAGGAGGTTCCAGGTGCTGATTCTCCAAGTAGGGAGATTGTTAGTAAAGCGGCTGGAATGGCGAACCCGAGCACAAGGAGAGGAGAAATGAGGTGCGTTTTAGAAACCTTTCCCGATCACACGGTGTACCATCTTCTGGGTTTCCCAGGCATGTTTTCGATGTAGGAAGATGCCCTTGAACCTGGAGATTTGGGACCCATGGGGTGGGTACCGCGCGGTATTACTTTAAAGCGTCTGCGTTTGCTCACCCAACCTCACCAATCCTCTCAGCCCGAAGAGTGTCCAGCCTTATGTCTCATCCAGCTGTGGGTCTAGATATGGTCAATCCAGGTTGCATCAGAGCCCCCGAACGGATTTTGTAAGAATTTCCCTCTCTTTCACTCTCTTTGTTTTATGGGGTTCATTTTAAGTAATTTATTTTGATAATGGGGTTGAGCTGCTTTTCCCTCCTGTGTTTAGGCCGCTTTACACCCTCTTGATTCAACTCCAGAGAGATATCAATACATAGGTTTCAAGATTCTTGCTAGTCAGATATATTCTTGTTCGGTGAATAGGTGGTGTTGAGTCCAGTTCACTGAGCAGGGAGGAGGTCTTGTCTGTTACATATTTGGCTTATGGAACGGTATCTGAGCTAATTACAAACCATTGTTTTATGCATCACCCCACCTCACCTTTCCCGTTAAGCAGCCATAGTGTGTCTTCTAAATGTGTGACTCTGTTCTGTTTTGTAATTCAGTTCAAGTGTAGCGATTTTGACATGCCCTCTATAAGTGATATCTTAGGATAAGTGTCTTTTTCTGTGTGACTTATTTCACTTAGAATCCTCGTCCCTAAATCCACTCATCATGCTGCTACTAGCCTTATGACATTGATTTCATGGCTGAGTGATATTCCATTGTGCCTAAGTACCACAACTTCTTTATCCATTTTTCTCTTTCCTGGGATGTTTAAGGTGTACTGAAGTGGAGGTTCTTGTACACAGAGTAGCCCTAAACTTTGGGGCGCCTGTGTCTTGTTGATTTTTAGTTTTCCCAATTTATATGCCCATGAGTGGAAGTGCCCTATGCTCTGTAAGCTGTGTTTATTACATGTTTCAGGACACACCGTACACTTCTCCAGAGTGGCTGTTGGCAATTGACATCCCGCCCATCAGCGTAGCAAGGCTCCCATGTCTCCACGGCCTGTCCTGCATTTCTGGTTTTTACACATTTTGCAGCATGGCCCTTATGACCGATGGCAAGCGAGACTTCTTTGTAGTGCTGATTTGCACTTCCGGCTTGCTTGGTTGGCCAAAAAGGGCGTATGCGTTTTTTCCTGAATATATTCAGCAAAAAACGCATACGCCCTTTTTGGCCAAGGGCATCATTGTCAACGTTTTGCCGCTTTTCATGTGCTTTAAAGGCGAGTCGAATCTACCTCCTGAAATCTGTTTCCGGCAATTCTGCCTTACTTTCAAATCCTCTTCGTTGCCTTCCCTCAATATATTTGTGGACGAGAGTTATCATTTATAACTCTGCAGGTTTGTGAATTGCAGTGGCCCTGAGCTCCATTTGTCAACTCACTTTTTTGGGAGCTGGCTGCAAAAGCGCAGGATTGCTTCAGGCCCTATTCTGGTTCTGGGGGCAGGCTGAGCCTGTACTTCATTCTTCTTCCTGATGGGGAAATAGAGTGACCTTTGCCTGTCCCAACACCTAGAGCTAGTCTCTCATTGGTTCCCCGTCTTCCCGTTCATCCTCAGGACAAATTGCAACCTGTACGAAACAAACAGGAGGTTCAAGGTGCTGATTCTCCAAGTAAGGATATTGTTAGTAATGCGGCTGGAATGGCGAACCCGAGCACAAGGAGAGGAGAAATGAGGTGCGTTTTAGAAACCTTTCCCGATCACACGGTGTACCATCTTCTGGGTTTCCCAGGCATGTTTTCGATGTAGGAAGATGCCCTTGAACCTGGAGATTTGGGACCCATGGGGTGGGTACCGCGCGGTATTACTTTAAAGCGTCTGCGTTTGCTCACCCAACCTCACCAATCCTCTCAGCCCCAAGAGTGTCCAGCCTTATGTCTCATCCAGCTGTGGGTCTAGATATGGTCAATCCAGGTTGCATCAGAGCCCCCGAACGGATTTTGTAAGAATTTCTCTCTCTTTCACTGTCTTTGTTTTATGGGGTTCATTTTAAGTAATTTATTTTGATAATGGGGTTGAGCTGCTTTTCCCTCCTGTGTTTATGCCGCTTTACACCCTCTTGATTCAACTCCAGAGAGATATCAATACATAGGTTTCAAGATTCTTGCTAGTCAGATATATTCTTGTGCGGTGAATAGGTGGTGTTGAGTCCAGTTCACTGAGCAGGGAGGAGGTCTTGTCTTTTACATATTTGGCTTATGGAACGGTATCTGAGCTAATTTCAAATCATTGTTTTATGCATCACCCCACCTCACCTTTCCCGTTAAGCAGCCATAGTGTGTCTTCTAAATGTGTGACTCTGTTCTGTTTTGTAATTCAGTTCAAGTGTAGCGATTTTGACATGCCCTCTATAAGTGATATCTTAGGATAAGTGTCTTTTTCTGTGTGACTTATTTCACTTAGAATCCTCGTCCCTAAATCCACTCATCATGCTGCTACTAGCCTTATGACATTGATTTCATGGCTGAGTGATATTCCATTGTGCCTAAGTACCACAACTTCTTTATCCATTTTTCTCTTTCCTGGGATGTTTAAGGTGTACTGAAGTGGAGGTTCTTGTACACAGAGCAGCCCTAAACTTTGGGGTGCCTGTGTCTTGTTGATTTTTAGTTTTCCCAATTTATATGCCCATGAGTGGAAGTGCCCTATGCTCTGTAAGCTGTGTTTATTACATGTTTCAGGACACACCGTACACTTCTCCAGAGTGGCTGTTGGCAATTGACATCCCGCCCATCAGCGTAGCAAGGCTCCCATATCTCCACGGCCTGTCCTGCATTTCTGGTGTTTACACATTTTGCAGCATGGCCCTTATGACCGATGGCAAGCGAGACGTCTTTGTAGTGCTGATTTGCACTTCCGGCTTGCTTGGTTGGCCAAAAAGGGCGTATGCGTTTTTTCCTGAATATATTCAGGAAAAAACGCATACGCCCTTTTTGGCCAAGGGCATCATTGTCACCGTTTTGCCGCTTTTCATGTGCTTTAAAGGCGAGTCGAATCTACCTCCTGAAATCTGTTTCCTGCAATTCTGCCTTGCTTTCAAATCCTCTTCGTTGCCTTCCCTCAATATATTTGTGGACGAGAGTTATCATTTATAACTCTGCAGGTTTGTGAATTGCAGTGGCCCTGAGCTCCATTTGTCAACTCGCTTTTTTGGGAGCTGGCCGCAAAAGCGCAGGATTGCTTCAGGCCCTATTCTGGTTCCGGGGGGCAGGCTGAGCCTGTGCTTCATTCTTCTTCCTGATGGGGAAATAGAGTGACCGCTGCCTGTCCCAACACCTAGAGCTAGTCTCTCATTGGTTCCCCGTCTTCCCGTTCATCCTCAGGACAAATTGCAACCTGTACGAAACAAACAGGAGGTTCAAGGTGCTGATTCTCCAAGTAGGGATATTGTTAGTAATGCGGCTGGAATGGCGAACCCGAGCACAAGGAGAGGAGAAATGAGGTGCGTTTTAGAAACCTTTCCCGATCACACGGTGTACCAACTTCTGGGTTTCCCAGGCATGTTTTCGATGTAGGAAGATGCCCTTGAACCTGGAGATTTGGGACCCATGGGGTGGGTACCGCGCGGTATTACTTTAAAGCGTCTGCGTTTGCTCACCCAACCTCACCAATCCTCTCAGCCCCAAGATTGTCCAGCCTTTTGTCTCATCCAGCTGTGGGTCTAGATATGGTCAATCCAGGTTGCATCAGAGCCTCCGAACGGATTTTGTAAGAATTTCTCTCTCTTTCACTGTCTTTGTTTTATGGCGTTCATTTTAAGTAATTTATTTTGATAATGGGGTTGAGCTGCTTTTCCCTGCTGTGTTTATGCCGCTTTACACCCTCTTGATTCAACTCCAGAGAGATATCAATACATAGGTTTTAAGATTCTTGCTAGTCAGATATATTCTTGTGCGGTGAATAGGGGGTGTTGAGTCCAGTTCACTGAGCAGGGAGGAGGTCTTGTCTGTTACATATTTGGCTTATGGAACGGTATGTGAGCTAATTTCAAACCCTTGTTTTATGCATCAGCCCACCTCACCTTTCCCGTTAAGCAGCCATAGTGTGTCTTCTAAATGTGTGACTCTGTTCTGTTTTGTAATTCAGTTCAAGTGTAGCGATTTCGACATGCCCTCTATAAGTGATATCTTAGGATAAGAGTCTTTTTCTGTGTGACTTATTTCACTTAGAATCCTCGTCCCTAAATCCACTCATCATGCTGCTACTAGCCTTATGACATTGATTTCATGGCTGAGTGATATTCCATTGTGCCTAAGTACCACAACTTCTTTATCCATTTTTCTCTTTCCTGGGATACTTAAGGTGTAGCTAAGTGGAGGTTCTTGTACACAGAGCAGCCCTAAACTTTGGGGTGCCTGTGTCTTGTTGATTTTTAGTTTTCCCAATTTATACGCCCATGAGTGGAAGTGCCCTATGCTCTGTAAGCTGTGTTTATTACATGTTTCAGGACACACCGTACACTTCTCCAGAGTGGCTGTTGGCAATTGACATCCCACCCCTCAGCCTAGCAAGGCTCCCATGTCTCCACGGCCTGTCCTGCATTTCTGGTTTTTACATATTTTGCAGCATGACCCTTATCACCGATGGCAAGCGAGACTTCTTTGTAGTGCTGATTTGCACTTCCGGCTTGCTTAGTTGGCCAGAAAGGGCGTATGCGTTTTTTCCTGAATATATTCAGCAAAAAACGCATACGCCCTTTTTGGCCAAGGGCATCATTGTCAACGTTTTGCCGCTTTTCATGTGCTTTAAAGGCGAGTCGAATCTACCTCCTGAAATCTGTTTCCGGCAATTCTGCCTTGCTTTCAAATCCTCTTCGTTGCCTTCCCTCAATATATTTGTGGACGAGAGTTATCATTTATAACTCTGCAGGTTTGTGAATTGCAGTGGCCCTGAGCTCCATTTGTCAACTCGCTTTTTTGGGAGCTGGCCGCAATAGCGCAGGATTGCTTCAGGCCCTATTCTGGTTCTGGGGGCAGGCTGAGCCTGTGCTTCATTCTTCTTCCTGATGGGGAAATAGAGTGACCTCTGCCTGGCCCAACACCTAGAGCTTGTCTCTCATTGGTTCCCCGTCTTCCCGTTCATCCTCAGGACAAATTGCAACCTGTACGAAACAAACAGGAGGTTCAAGGTGCTGATTCTCCAAGTAAGGATATTGTTAGTAATGCGGCTGGAATGGCGAACCCGAGCACAAGGAGAGGAGAAATGAGGTGCGTTTTAGAAACCTTTCCCGATCACACGGTGTACCATCTTCTGGGTTTCCCAGGCATGTTTTCGATGTAGGAAGATGCCCTTGAACCTGGAGATTTGGGACCCATGGGGTGGGTACCGCGCGGTATTACTTTAAAGCGTCTGCGTTTGCTCACCCAACCTCACCAATCCTCTCAGCCCCAAGAGTGTCCAGCCTTATGTCTCATCCAGCTGTGGGTCTAGATATGGTCAATCCAGGTTGCATCAGAGCCCCCGGACGGATTTTGTAAGAATTTCTCTCTCTTTCACTGTCTTTGTTTTATGGGGTTCATTTTAAGTAATTTATTTTGATAATGGGGTTGAGCTGCTTTTCCCTCCTGTGTTTATGCCGCTTTACACCCTCTTGATTCAACTCCAGAGAGATATCAATACATAGGTTTCAAGATTCTTGCTAGTCAGATATATTCTTGTGCGGTGAATAGGTGGTGTTGAGTCCAGTTCACTGAGCAGGGAGGAGGTCTTGTCTTTTACATATTTGGCTTATGGAACGGTATCTGAGCTAATTTCAAATCATTGTTTTATGCATCACCCCACCTCACCTTTCCCGTTAAGCAGCCATAGTGTGTCTTCTAAATGTGTGACTCTGTTCTGTTTTGTAATTCAGTTCAAGTGTAGCGATTTTGACATGCCCTCTATAAGTGATATCTTAGGATAAGTGTCTTTTTCTGTGTGACTTATTTCACTTAGAATCCTCGTCCCTAAATCCACTCATCATGCTGCTACTAGCCTTATGACATTGATTTCATGGCTGAGTGATATTCCATTGTGCCTAAGTACCACAACTTCTTTATCCATTTTTCTCTTTCCTGGGATGTTTAAGGTGTAGCTAAGTGGAGGTTCTTGTACACAGAGCAGCCCTAAACTTTGGGGTGCCTGTGTCTTGTTGATTTTTAGTTTTCCCAATTTATATGCCCATGAGTGGAAGTGCCCTATGCTCTGTAAGCTGTGTTTATTACATGTTTCAGGACACACCGTACACTTCTCCAGAGTGGCTGTTGGCAATTGACATCCCGCCCATCAGCGTAGCAAGGCTCCCATGTCTCCACGGCCTGTCCTGCATTTCTGGTTTTTACATATTTTGCAGCATGACCCTTATGACCGATGGCAAGCGAGACGTCTTTGTAGTGCTGATTTGCACTTCCGGCTTGCTTGGTTGGCCAAAAAGGGCGTATGCGTTTTTTCCTGAATATATTCAGGAAAAAACGCATACGCCCTTTTTGGCCAAGGGCATCATTGTCAACGTTTTGCCGCTTTTCATGTGCTTTAAAGGCGAGTCGAATCTACCTCCTGAAATCTGTTTCCTGCAATTCTGCCTTGCTTTCAAATCCTCTTCGTTGCCTTCCCTCAATATATTTGTGGACGAGAGTTATCATTTATAACTCTGCAGGTTTGTGAATTGCAGTGGCCCTGAGCTCCATTTGTCAACTCGCTTTTTTGGGAGCTGGCCGCAAAAGCGCAGGATTGCTTCAGGCCCTATTCTGGTTCCGGGGGGCAGGCTGAGCCTGTGCTTCATTCTTCTTCCTGATGGGGAAATAGAGTGACCGCTGCCTGTCCCAACACCTAGAGCTAGTCTCTCATTGGTTCCCCGTCTTCCCGTTCATCCTCAGGACAAATTGCAACCTGTACGAAAGAAACAGGAGCTTCAAGGTGCTGATTCTCCAAGTAGGGAGATTGTTAGTAAAGCGGCTGGAATGGCGAACCCGAGCACAAGGAGAGGAGAAATGAGGTGCGTTTTAGAAACCATTCCCGATCACACGCTGTACCATCTTCTGGGTTTCCCATGCACGTTTTCAATGTAGGAAGATGCCCTTGAACCTGGAGATTTGGGACCCATGGGGTGGGTACCCCGCGGTATTACTTTAAAGGGTCTGCGTTTCCTCACCCAACCTCACCAAACCTCTCAGCCCCAAGAGTGTCCAGCCTTATGTCTCATCCAGCTGTGGGTCTAGATATGGTCAATCCAGGTTGCATCAGAGCCTCCGAACGGATTTTGTAAGAATTTCTCTCTCTTTCACTGTCTTTGTTTTATGGCGTTCATTTTAAGTAATTTATTTTGATAATGGGGTTGAGCTGCTTTTCCCTGCTGTGTTTATGCCGCTTTACACCCTCTTGATTCAACTCCAGAGAGATATCAATACATAGGTTTTAAGATTCTTGCTAGTCAGATATATTCTTGTGCGGTGAATAGGGGGTGTTGAGTCCAGTTCACTGAGCAGGGAGGAGGTCTTGTCTGTTACATATTTGGCTTATGGAACGGTATCTGAGCTAATTTCAAACCCTTGTTTTATGCATCACCCCACCTCACCTTTCCCGTTAAGCAGCCATAGTGTGTCTTCTAAATGTGTGACTCTGTTCTGTTTTGTAATTCACTTCAAGTGTAGCGATTTTCACATGCCCTCTATAAGTGATATCTTAGGATAAGAGTCTTTTTCTGTGTGACTTATTTCACTTAGAATCCTCGTCCCTAAATCCACTCATCATGCTGCTACTAGCCTTATGACATTGATTTCATGGCTGAGTGATATTCCATTGTGCCTAAGTACCACAACTTCTTTATCCATTTTTCTCTTTCCTGGCATGTTTAAGGTGTACCTAAGTGGAGGTTCTTGTACAGAGCAGCCCTAAACTTTGGGGTGCCTGTGTCTTGTTGATTTTTAGTTTTCCCAATTTATATGCCCATGAGTGGAAGTGCCCTATGCTCTGTAAGCTGTGTTTATTACATGTTTCAGGACACACCGTACACTTCTCCAGAGTGGCTGTTGGCAATTGACATCCCGCCCATCAGCGTAACAAGGCTCCCATGTCTCCACGGCCTGTCCTGCATTTCTGGTTTTTACACATTTTGCAGCATGGCCCTTATGACCGATGGCAAGCGAGACTTCTTTGTAGTGCTGATTTGCACTTCCGGCTTGCTTGGTTGGCCAAAAAGGGCGTATGCGTTTTTTCCTGAATATATTCAGGAAAAAACGCATACGCCCTTTTTGGCCAAGGGCATCATTGTCAACGTTTGGCCGCTTTTCATGTGCTTTAAAGGCGAGTCGAATCTACCTCCTGAAATCTGTTTCCGGCAATTCTGCCTTGCTTTCAAATCCTCTTCGTTGCCTTCCCTCAATATATTTGTGGACGAGAGTTATCATTTATAACTCTGCAGGTTTGTGAATTGCAGTGGCCCTGAGCTCCATTTGTCAACTCGCTATTTTGGGAGCTGGCCGCAAAAGCGCAGGATTGCTTCAGGCCCTATTCTGGTTCCGGGGGGCAGGCTGAGCCTGTGCTTCATTCTTCTTCCTGATGAGGAAATAGAGTGACCGCTGCCTGTCCCAACACCTAGAGCTAGTCTCTCATTGGTTCCCCGTCTTCCCGTTCATCCTGAGGACAAATTGCAACCTGTACAAAACAAACAGGAGGTTCAAGGTGCTGATTCTCCAAGTAGGGAGATTGTTAGTAAAGCGGCTGGAATGGCGAACCCGAGCACAAGGAGAGGAGAAATGAGGTGCGTTTTAGAAACCTTTCCCGATCACACGGTGTACCATCTTCTGGGTTTCCCAGGCATGTTTTCGATGTAGGAAGATGCCCTTGAACCTGGAGATTTGGGACCCATGGGGTGGGTACCGCGCGGTATTACTTTAAAGCGTCTGCGTTTGCTCACCCAACCTCACCAATCCTCTCAGCCCCAAGAGTGTCCAGCCTTATGTCTCATCCAGCTGTGGGTCTAGATATGGTCAATCCAGGTTGCATCAGAGCCCCCGAACGGATTTTGTAAGAATTTCCCTCTCTTTCACTCTCTATGTTTTATGGGGTTCATTTTAAGTAATTTATTTTGATAATGGGGTTGAGCTGCTTTTCCCTCCTGTGTTTAGGCCGCTTTACACCCTCTTGATTCAACTCCAGAGAGATATCAATACATAGGTTTCAAGATTCTTGCTAGTCAGATATATTCTTGTGCGGTGAATAGGTGGTGTTGAGTCCAGTTCACTGAGCAGGGAGGAGGTCTTGTCTGTTACATATTTGGCTTATGGAACGGTATCTGAGCTAATTACAAACCATTGTTTTATGCATCACCCCACCTCACCTTTCCCGTTAAGCAGCCATAGTGTGTCTTCTAAATGTGTGACTCTGTTCTGTTTTGTAATTCAGTTCAAGTGTAGCGATTTCGACATGCCCTCTATAAGTGATATCTTAGGATAAGAGTCTTTTTCTGTGTGACTTATTTCACTTAGAATCCTCGTCCCTAAATCCACTCATCATGCTGCTACTAGCCTTATGACATTGATTTCATGGCTGAGTGATATTCCATTGTGCCTAAGTACCACAACTTCTTTATCCATTTTTCTCTTTCCTGGGATGTTTAAGGTGTACTGAAGTGGAGGTTCTTGTACACAGAGTAGCCCTAAATTTTGGGGCGCCTGTGTCTTGTTGATTTTTAGTTTTCCCAATTTATATGCCCATGAGTGGAAGTGCCCTATGCTCTGTAAGCTGTGTTTATTACATGTTTCAGGACACACCGTACACATCTCCAGAGTGGCTGTTGGCAATTGACATCCCGCCCATCAGCCTAGCTAGGCTCCCATGTCTCCACGGCCTGTCCTGAATTTCTGGTTTTTACACTTTTGGCAGCATGGCCCTTTTGACCGATGGCAAGCGAGACTTCTTTGTAGTGCTGATTTGCACTTCCGGCTTGCTTGGTTGGCCAAAAAGGGCGTATGCGTTTTTTCCTGAATATATTCAGCAAAAAACGCATACGCCCTTTTTGGCCAAGGGCATCATTGTCAACGTTTTGCCGCTTTTCATGTGCTTTAAAGGCGAGTCGAATCTACCTCCTGAAATCTGTTTCCGGCAATTCTGCCTTACTTTCAAATCCTCTTCGTTGCCTTCCCTCAATATATTTGTGGACGAGAGTTATCATTTATAACTCTGCAGGTTTCTGAATTGCAGTGGCCCTGAGCTCCATTTGTCAACTCGCTTTTTTGGGAGCTGGCCGCAAAAGCGCAGGATTGCTTCAGGCCCTATTCTGGTTCCGGGGGGCAGGCTGAGCCTGTGCTTCATTCTTCTTCCTGATGGGGAAATAGAGTGACCGCTGCCTGTCCCAACACCTAGAGCTAGTCTCTCATTGGTTCCCCGTCTTCCCGTTCATCCTCAGGACAAATTGCAACCTGTACGAAACAAACAGGAGGTTCAAGGTGCTGATTCTCCAAGTAGGGATATTGTTAGTAATGCGGCTGGAATGGCGAACCCGAGCACAAGGAGAGGAGAAATGAGGTGCGTTTTAGAAACCTTTCCCGATCACACGGTGTACCATCTTCTGGGTTTCCCAGGCATGTTTTCGATGTAGGAAGATGCCCTTGAACCTGGAGATTTGGGACCCATGGGGTGGGTACCGCGCGGTATTACTTTAAAGCGTCTGCGTTTGCTCACCCAACCTCACCAATCCTCTCAGTCCCAAGAGTGTCCAGCCTTATGTCTCATCCAGCTGTGGGTCTAGATATGGTCAATCCAGGTTGCATCAGAGCCCCCGAACGGATTTTGTAAGAATTTCTCTCTCTTTCACTGTCTTTGTTTTATGGGGTTCATTTTAAGTAATTTATTTTGATAATGGGGTTGAGCTGCTTTTCCCTCCTGTGTTTATGCCGCTTTACACCCTCTTGATTCAACTCCAGAGAGATATCAATACATAGGTTTCAAGATTCTTGCTAGTCAGATATATTCTTGTGCGGTGAATAGGTGGTGTTGAGTCCAGTTCACTGAGCAGGGAGGAGGTCTTGTCTTTTACATATTTGGGTTATGGAACAGTATCTGAGCTAATTTCAAACCATTGTTTTATGCATCACCCCACCTCACCTTTCCCGTTTAGCAGCCATAGTGTGTCTTCTAAATGTGTGACTCTGTTCTGTTTTGTAATTCAGTTCAAGTGTAGCGATTTTGACATGCCCTGTATAAGTGATATCTTAGGATAAGTGTCTTTTTCTGTGTGACTTATTTCACTTAGAATCCTCGTCCCTAAATCCACTCATCATGCTGCTACTAGCCTTATGACATTGATTTCATGGCTGAGAGATATTCCATTGTGCCTAAGTACCACAACTTCTTTATCCATTTTTCTCTTTCCTGGCATGTTTAAGGTGTAGCTAAGTGGAGGTTCTTGTACACAGAGCAGCCGGAAACTTTGGGGTGCCTGTGTCTTGTTGATTTTTAGTATTCCCAATTTATACGCCCATGAGTGGAAGTGCCCTATGCTCTGTAAGCTGTGTTTATTACATGTTTCAGGACACACCGTACACTTCTCCAGAGTGGCTGTTGACAATTGGCATGCTGCCCATCAGCGTAGCAAGGCTCCCATGTCTCCATGGCCTGTCCTGAATTTCTGGTTTTTACATTTTTGGCAGCATGGCCTTTTTGACCGATGGCAAGCGAGACTTCTTGTAGTGCTGATTTGCACTTCCGGCTTGGTTGGTTGGCCAAAAAGGGCGTATGCGTTTTTTCCTGAATATATTCAGGAAAAAACGCATACGCCCTTTTTGGCCAAGGGCATCATTGTCAACGTTTTGCTGCTTTTCATGTGCTTTAAAGGCGAGTCGAATCTACCTCCTGAAATCTGTTTCCGGCAATTCTGCCTTGCTTTCAAATCTTCTTCATTGCCTTCCCTCAATATATTTGTGGACGAGAGTTATCATTTATAACTCTGCAGGTTTGTGAATTGCAGTGGCCCTGAGCTCCATTTGTCAACTCGCTTTTTTGGGAGCTGGCCGCAAAAGCGCAGGATTGCTTCAGGCCCTATTCTGGTTCCGGGGGGCAGGCTGAGCCTGTGCTTCATTCTTCTTCCTGATGGGGAAATAGAGTGACCTGTGCCTGTCCCAACACCTAGAGCTAGTCTCTCATTGGTTCCCCGTCTTCCCGTTCATCCTCAGGACAAATTGCAACCTGTACGAAACAAACAGGAGGTTCCAGGTGCTGATTCTCCAAGTAGGGAGATTGTTAGTAAAGCGGCTGGAATGGCGAACCCGAGCACAAGGAGAGGAGAAATGAGGTGCGTTTTAGAAACCTTTCCCGATCACATGGTGTACCATCTTCTGGGTTTCCCAGGCATGTTTTCGATGTAGGAAGATGCCCTTGAACCTGGAGATTTGGGACCCATGGGGTGGGTACCACGCGGTATTACTTTAAACGGTCTGCGTTTGCTCACCCAACCTCACCAATCCTCTCAGCCCCAAGATTGTCCAGCCTTTTGTCTCATCCAGCTGTGGGTGTAGATATGGTCAATCCAGGTTGCATCAGAGCCTCCGAACGGATTTTGTAAGAATTTCTCTCTCTTTCACTGTCTTTGTTTTATGGCGTTCATTTTAAGTAATTTATTTTGATAATGGGGTTGAGCTGCTTTTCCCTGCTGTGTTTATGCCGCTTTACACCCTCTTGATTCAACTCCAGAGAGATATCAATACATAGGTTTTAAGATTCTTGCTAGTCAGATATATTCTTGTGCGGTGAATAGGGGGTGTTGAGTCCAGTTCACTGAGCAGGGAGGAGGTCTTGTCTGTTACATATTTGGCTTATGGAACGGTATGTGAGCTAATTTCAAACCCTTGTTTTATGCATCAGCCCACCTCACCTTTCCCGTTAAGCAGCCATAGTGTGTCTTCTAAATGTGTGACTCTGTTCTGTTTTGTAATTCAGTTCAAGTGTAGCGATTTCGACATGCCCTCTATAAGTGATATCTTAGGATAAGAGTCTTTTTCTGTGTGACTTATTTCACTTAGAATCCTCGTCCCTAAATCCACTCATCATGCTGCTACTAGCCTTATGACATTGATTTCATGGCTGAGTGATATTCCATTGTGCCTAAGTACCACAACTTCTTTATCCATTTTTCTCTTTCCTGGGATACTTAAGGTGTAGCTAAGTGGAGGTTCTTGTACACAGAGCAGCCCTAAACTTTGGGGTGCCTGTGTCTTGTTGATTTTTAGTTTTCCCAATTTATACGCCCATGAGTGGAAGTGCCCTATGCTCTGTAAGCTGTGTTTATTACATGTTTCAGGACACACCGTACACTTCTCCAGAGTGGCTGTTGGCAATTGACATCCCACCCCTCAGCCTAGCAAGGCTCCCATGTCTCCATGGCCTGTCCTGCATTTCTGGTGTTTACTCTTTTCGCAGCGTGGCCCTTTTGACCGATGGCAAGCGAGACTTCTTTGTAGTGCTGATTTGCACTTCCGGCTTGCTTGGTTGGCCAAAAAGGGCGTATGCGTTTTTTCCTGAATATATTCAGGAAAAAACGCATACGCCCTTTTTGGCCAAGGGCATCATTGTCAACGTTTTGCCGCTTTTCATATGCTTTAAAGGCGAGTCGAATCTACCTCCTGAAATCTGTTTCCTGCAATTCTGCCTTGCTTTCAAATCCTCTTCGTTGCCTTCCCTCAATATATTTGTGGACGAGAGTTATCATTTATAACTCTGCAGGTTTGTGAATTGCAGTGGCCCTGAGCTCCATTTGTCAACTTGCTTTTTTGGGAGCTGGCCGCAAAAGCGCAGGATTGCTTCAGGCCCTATTCTGGTTCCGGGGGGCAGGCTGAGCCTGTGCTTCATTCTTCTTCCTGATGGGGAAATAGAGTGACCTGTGCCTGTCCCAACACCTAGAGCTAGTCTCTCGTTGGTTCCCCCTCTTCCCGTTCATCCTCAGGACAAATTGCAACCTGTACGAAAGAAACAGGAGCTTCAAGGTGCTGATTCTCCAAGTAGGGAGATTGTTAGTAAAGCGGCTGGAATGGCGAACCCGAGCACAAGGAGAGGAGAAATGAGGTGCGTTTTAGAAACCTTTCCCGATCACACGGTGTACCATCTTCTGGGTTTCCCAGGTATGTTTTCGATGTAGGAAGATGCCCTTGAACCTGGAGATTTGGGACCCATGGCGTGGGTACCACGCGGTATTACTTTAAACGGTCTGCGTTTGCTCACCCAACCTCACCAGTCCTCTCAGCCCCAAGATTGTCCAGCCTTTTGTCTCATCCAGCTGTGGGTGTAGATATGGTCAATCCAGGTTGCATCAGAGCCTCCGAACGGATTTTGTAAGAATTTCTCTCTCTTTCACTGTCTTTGTTTTATGGCGTTCATTTTAAGTAATTTATTTTGATAATGGGGTTGAGCTGCTTTTCCCTGCTGTGTTTATGCCGCTTTACACCCTCTTGATTCAACTCCAGAGAGATATCAATACATAGGTTTTAAGATTCTTGCTAGTCAGATATATTCTTGTGCGGTGAATAGGGGGTGTTGAGTCCAGTTCACTGAGCAGGGAGGAGGTCTTGTCTGTTACATATTTGGCTTATGGAACGGTATGTGAGCTAATTTCAAACCCTTGTTTTATGCATCAGCCCACCTCACCTTTCCCGTTAAGCAGCCATAGTGTGTCTTCTAAATGTGTGACTCTGTTCTGTTTTGTAATTCAGTTCAAGTGTAGCGATTTCGACATGCCCTCTATAAGTGATATCTTAGGATAAGAGTCTTTTTCTGTGTGACTTATTTCACTTAGAATCCTCGTCCCTAAATCCACTCATCATGCTGCTACTAGCCTTATGACATTGATTTCATGGCTGAGTGATATTCCATTGTGCCTAAGTACCACAACTTCTTTATCCATTTTTCTCTTTCCTGGGATACTTAAGGTGTAGCTAAGTGGAGGTTCTTGTACACAGAGCAGCCCTAAACTTTGGGGTGCCTGTGTCTTGTTGATTTTTAGTTTTCCCAATTTATACGCCCATGAGTGGAAGTGCCCTATGCTCTGTAAGCTGTGTTTATTACATGTTTCAGGACACACCGTACACTTCTCCAGAGTGGCTGTTGGCAATTGACATCCCACCCCTCAGCCTAGCAAGGCTCCCATGTCTCCATGGCCTGTCCTGCATTTCTGGTGTTTACTCTTTTCGCAGCGTGGCCCTTTTGACCGATGGCAAGCGAGACTTCTTTGTAGTGCTGATTTGCACTTCCGGCTTGCTTGGTTGGCCAAAAAGGGCGTATGCGTTTTTTCCTGAATATATTCAGGAAAAAACGCATACGCCCTTTTTGGCCAAGGGCATCATTGTCAACGTTTGGCCGCTTTTCATGTGCTTTAAAGGCGAGTCGAATCTACCTCCTGAAATCTGTTTACTGCAATTCTGCCTTGCTTTCAAATCCTCTTCGTTGCCTTCCCTCAATATATTTGTGGACGAGAGTTATCATTTATAACTCTGCAGGTTTGTGAATTTCAGTGGCCCTGAGCTCCATTTGTCAACTCGCTTTTTTGGGAGCTGGCCGCAAAAGCGCAGGATTGCTTCAGGCCCTATTCTGGTTCCGGGGGGCAGGCTGAGCCTGTGCTTCATTCTTCTTCCTGATGGGGAAATAGAGTGACCTGTGCCTGTCCCAACACCTAGAGCTAGTCTCTCGTTGGTTCCCCCTCTTCCCGTTCATCCTCAGGACAAATTGCAACCTGTACGAAAGAAACAGGAGCTTCAAGGTGCTGATTCTCCAAGTAGGGAGATTGTTAGTAAAGCGGCTGGAATGGCGAACCCGAGCACAAGGAGAGGAGAAATGAGGTGCGTTTTAGAAACCTTTCCCGATCACACGGTGTACCATCTTCTGGGTTTCCCAGGCATGTTTTCGATGTAGGAAGATGCCCTTGAACCTGGAGATTTGGGACCCATGGGGTGGGTACCACGCGGTATTACTTTAAACGGTCTGCGTTTGCTCACCCAACCTCACCAATCCTCTCAGCCCCAAGATTGTCCAGCCTTTTGTCTCATCCAGCTGTGGGTGTAGATATGGTCAATCCAGGTTGCATCAGAGCCTCCGAACGGATTTTGTAAGAATTTCTCTCTCTTTCACTGTCTTTGTTTTATGGCGTTCATTTTAAGTAATTTATTTTGATAATGGGGTTGAGCTGCTTTTCCCTGCTGTGTTTATGCCGCTTTACACCCTCTTGATTCAACTCCAGAGAGATATCAATACATAGGTTTTAAGATTCTTGCTAGTCAGATATATTCTTGTGCGGTGAATAGGGGGTGTTGAGTCCAGTTCACTGAGCAGGGAGGAGGTCTTGTCTGTTACATATTTGGCTTATGGAACGGTATGTGAGCTAATTTCAAACCCTTGTTTTATGCATCAGCCCACCTCACCTTTCCCGTTAAGCAGCCATAGTGTGTCTTCTAAATGTGTGACTCTGTTCTGTTTTGTAATTCAGTTCAAGTGTAGCGATTTCGACATGCCCTCTATAAGTGATATCTTAGGATAAGAGTCTTTTTCTGTGTGACTTATTTCACTTAGAATCCTCGTCCCTAAATCCACTCATCATGCTGCTACTAGCCTTATGACATTGATTTCATGGCTGAGTGATATTCCATTGTGCCTAAGTACCACAACTTCTTTATCCATTTTTCTCTTTCCTGGGATACTTAAGGTGTAGCTAAGTGGAGGTTCTTGTACACAGAGCAGCCCTAAACTTTGGGGTGCCTGTGTCTTGTTGATTTTTAGTTTTCCCAATTTATACGCCCATGAGTGGAAGTGCCCTATGCTCTGTAAGCTGTGTTTATTACATGTTTCAGGACACACCGTACACTTCTCCAGAGTGGCTGTTGGCAATTGACATCCCACCCCTCAGCCTAGCAAGGCTCCCATGTCTCCATGGCCTGTCCTGCATTTCTGGTGTTTACTCTTTTCGCAGCGTGGCCCTTTTGACCGATGGCAAGCGAGACTTCTTTGTAGTGCTGATTTGCACTTCCGGCTTGCTTGGTTGGCCAAAAAGGGCGTATGCGTTTTTTCCTGAATATATTCAGGAAAAAACGCATACGGCCTTTTTGGCCAAGGGCATCATTGTCAACGTTTTGCCGCTTTTCATGTGCTTTAAAGGCGAGTCGAATCTACCTCCTGAAATCTGTTTCCTGCAATTCTGCCTTGCTTTCAAATCCTCTTCGTTGCCTTCCCTCAATATATTTGTGGACGAGAGTTATCATTTATAACTCTGCAGGTTTGTGAATTGCAGTGGCCCTGAGCTCCATTTGTCAACTCGCTTTTTTGGGAGCTGGCCGCAAAAGCGCAGGATTGCTTCAGGCCCTATTCTGGTTCCGGGGGGCAGGCTGAGCCTGTGCTTCATTCTTCTTCCTGATGGGGAAATAGAGTGACCTGTGCCTGTCCCAACACCTAGAGCTAGTCTCTCGTTGGTTCCCCCTCTTCCCGTTCATCCTCAGGACAAATTGCAACCTGTACGAAAGAAACAGGAGCTTCAAGGTGCTGATTCTCCAAGTAGGGAGATTGTTAGTAAAGCGGCTGGAATGGCGAACCCGAGCACAAGGAGAGGAGAAATGAGGTGCGTTTTAGAAACCTTTCCCGATCACACGGTGTACCATCTTCTGGGTTTCCCAGGTATGTTTTCGATGTAGGAAGATGCCCTTGAACCTGGAGATTTGGGACCCATGGGGTGGGTACCACGCGGTATTACTTTAAACAGTCTGCGTTTGCTCACCCAACCTCACCAATCCTCTCAGCCCCAAGATTGTCCAGCCTTTTGTCTCATACAGCTGTGGGTCTAGATATGGTCAATCCAGGTTGCATCAGAGCCTCCGAACGGATTTTGTAAGAATTTCTCTCTCTTTCACTGTCTTTGTTTTATGGCGTTCATTTTAAGTAATTTATTTTGATAATGGGGTTGAGCTGCTTTTCCCTGCTGTGTTTATGCTGCTTTACACCCTCTTGATTCAACTCCAGAGAGATATCAATACATAGGTTTTAAGATTCTTGCTAGTCAGATATATTCTTGTGCGGTGAATAGGGGGTGTTGAGTCCAGTTCACTGAGCAGGGAGGAGGTCTTGTCTGTTACATATTTGGCTTATGGAACGGTATGTGAGCTAATTTCAAACCCTTGTTTTATGCATCAGCCCACCTCACCTTTCCCGTTAAGCAGCCATAGTGTGTCTTCTAAATGTGTGACTCTGTTCTGTTTTGTAATTCAGTTCAAGTGTAGCGATTTTGACATGCCCTCTATAAGTGATATCTTAGGATAAGAGTCTTTTTCTGTGTGACTTATTTCACTTAGAATCCTCGTCCCTAAATCCACTCATCATGCTGCTACTAGCCTTATGACATTGATTTCATGGCTGAGTGATATTCCATTGTGCCTAAGTACCACAACTTCTTTATCCATTTTTCTCTTTCCTGGGATACTTAAGGTGTAGCTAAGTGGAGGTTCTTGTACACAGAGCAGCCCTAAACTTTGGGGTGCCTGTGTCTTGTTGATTTTTAGTTTTCCCAATTTATACGCCCATGAGTGGAAGTGCCCTATGCTCTGTAAGCTGTGTTTATTACATGTTTCAGGACACACCGTACACTTCTCCAGAGTGGCTGTTGGCAATTGACATCCCACCCTTCATCCTAGCAAGGCTCCCATGTCTCCATGGCCTGTCCTGCATTTCTGGTGTTTACTCTTTTTGCAGCGTGGCCCTTTTGACTGATGGCAAGCGAGACTTCTTTGTAGTGCTGATTTGCACTTCCGGCTTAATTGGTTGGCCAAAAAGGGCGTATGCGTTTTTTCCTGAATATATTCAGCAAAAAACGCATACGCCCTTTTTGGCCAAGGGCATCATTGTCAACGTTTTGCCGCTTTTCATGTGCTTTAAAGGCGAGTCGAATCTACCTCCTGAAATCTGTTTCCTGCAATTCTGCCTTGCTTTCAAATCCTCTTCGTTGCCTTCCCTCAATATATTTGTGGACAAGAGTTATCATTTATAACTCTGCAGGTTTGTGAATTGCAGTGGCCCTGAGCTCCATTTGTCAACTCGCTTTTTTGGGAGCTGGCCGCAAAAGCGCAGGATTGCTTCAGGCCCTATTCTGGTTCCGGGGGGCAGGCTGAGCCTGTGCTTCATTCTTCTTCCTGATGGGGAAATAGAGTGACCTGTGCCTGTCCCAACACCTAGAGCTAGTCTCTCGTTGGTTCCCCCTCTTCCCGTTCATCCTCAGGACAAATTGCAACCTGTACGAAAGAAACAGGAGCTTCAAGGTGCTGATTCTCCAAGTAGGGAGATTGTTAGTAAAGCGGCTGGAATGGCGAACCCGAGCACAAGGAGAGGAGAAATGAGGTGCGTTTTAGAAACCTTTCCCGATCACACGCTGTACCATCTTCTGGGTTTCCCATGCACGTTTTCAATGTAGGAAGATGCCCTTGAACCTGGAGATTTGGGACCCATGGGGTGGGTACCCCGCGGTATTACTTTAAAGAGTCTGCGTTTCCTCACCCAACCTCACCAAACCTCTCAGCCCCAAGAGTGTCCAGCCTTATGTCTCATCCAGCTGTGGGTCTAGATATGGTCAATCCAGGTTGCATCAGAGCCTCCGAACGGATTTTGTAAGAATTTCTCTCTCTTTCACTGTCTTTGTTTTATGGCGTTCATTTTAAGTAATTTATTTTGATAATGGGGTTGAGCTGCTTTTCCCTGCTGTGTTTATGCCGCTTTACACCCTCTTGATTCAACTCCAGAGAGATATCAATACATAGGTTTTAAGATTCTTGCTAGTCAGATATATTCTTGTGCGGTGAATAGGGGGTGTTGAGTCCAGTTCACTGAGCAGGGAGGAGGTCTTGTCTGTTACATATTTGGCTTATGGAACGGTATGTGAGCTAATTTCAAACCCTTGCTTTATGCATCACCCCACCTCACCTTTCCCGTTAAGCAGCCATAGTGTGTCTTCTAAATATGTGACTCTGTTCTGTTTTGTAATTCACTTCAAGTGTAGCGATTTTCACATGCCCTCTATAAGTGATATGTTAGGATAACTGTCTTTTTCTGTGTGACTTATTTCACTTAGAATCCTCGTCCCTAAATCCACTCATCATGCTGCTACTAGCCTTATGACATTGATTTCATGGCTGAGTGATATTCCATTGTGCCTAAGTACCACAACTTCTTTATCCATTTTTCTCTTTCCTGGCATGTTTAAGGTGTACCTAAGTGGAGGTTCTTGTACACAGAGCAGCCGGAAACTTTGGGGTGCCTGTGTCTTGTTGATTTTTAGTTTTCCCAATTTATACGCCCATGAGTGGAAGTGCCCTATGCTCTGTAAGCTGTGTTTATTACATGATTCAGGACACACCGTACACTTCTCCAGAGTGGCTGTTGACAATTGGCATGCTGCCCATCAGCGTAGCAAGGCTCCCATGTCTCCATGGCCTGTCCTGAATTTCTGGTTTTTACACTTTTGGCAGCATGGCCCTTTTGACCGATGGCAAGCGAGACTTCTTTGTAGTGCTGATTTGCACTTCCGGCTTGCTTGGTTGGCCAAAAAGGGCGTATGCGTTTTTTCCTGAATATATTCAGGAAAAAACGCATACGCCCTTTTTGGCCAAGGGCATCATTGTCAACGTTTTGCTGCTTTTCATGTGCTTTAAAGGCGAGTCGAATCTACCTCCTGAAATCTGTTTCCTGCAATTCTGCCTTGCTTTCAAATCTTCTTCATTGCCTTCCCTCAATATATTTGTGGACGAGAGTTATCATTTATAACTCTGCAGGTTTGTGAATTGCAGTGGCCCTGAGCTCCATTTGTCAACTCGCTTTTTTGGGAGCTGGCCGCAAAAGCGCAGGATTGCTTCAGGCCCTATTCTGGTTCCGGGAGCAGGCTGAGCCTGTGCTTCATTCTTCTTCCTGATGGGGAAATAGAGTGACCTGTGCCTGTCCCAACACCTAGAGCTAGACTCTCGTTGGTTCCCCGTCTTCCCGTTCATCCTCAGGACAAATTGCAACCTGTACGAAAGAAACAGGAGCTTCAAGGTGCTGATTCTCCAAGTAGGGAGATTGTTAGTAAAGCGGCTGGAATGGCGAACCCGAGCACAAGGAGAGGAGAAATGAGGTGCGTTTTAGAAACCTTTCCCGATCACACGGTGTACCATCTTCTGGGTTTCCCAGGCATGTTTTCGATGTAGGAAGATGCCCTTGAACCTGGAGATTTGGGACGCATGGGGTGGGTACCACGCGGTATTACTTTAAACAGTCTGCGTTTGCTCACCCAACCTCACCAATCCTCTCAGCCCCAAGATTGTCCAGCCTTTTGTCTCATCCAGCTGTGGGTCTAGATATGGTCAATCCAGGTTGCATCAGAGCCTCCGAACGGATTTTGTAAGAATTTCTCTCTCTTTCACTGTCTTTGTTTTATGGCGTTCATTTTAAGTAATTTATTTTGATAATGGGGTTGAGCTGCTTTTCCCTGCTGTGTTTATGCCGCTTTACACCCTCTTGATTCAACTCCAGAGAGATATCAATACATAGGTTTTAAGATTCTTGCTAGTCAGATATATTCTTGTGCGGTGAATAGGGGGTGTTGAGTCCAGTTCACTGAGCAGGGAGGAGGTCTTGTCTGTTACATATTTGGCTTATGGAACGGTATGTGAGCTAATTTCAAACCCTTGTTTTATGCATCAGCCCACCTCACCTTTCCCGTTAAGCAGCCATAGTGTGTCTTCTAAATGTGTGACTCTGTTCTGTTTTGTAATTCAGTTCAAGTGTAGCGATTTCGACATGCCCTCTATAAGTGATATCTTAGGATAAGAGTCTTTTTCTGTGTGACTTATTTCACTTAGAATCCTCGTCCCTAAATCCACTCATCATGCTGCTACTAGCCTTATGACATTGATTTCATGGCTGAGTGATATTCCATTGTGCCTAAGTACCACAACTTCTTTATCCATTTTTCTCTTTCCTGGGATACTTAAGGTGTAGCTAAGTGGAGGTTCTTGTACACAGAGCAGCCCTAAACTTTGGGGTGCCTGTGTCTTGTTGATTTTTAGTTTTCCCAATTTATACGCCCATGAGTGGAAGTGCCCTATGCTCTGTAAGCTGTGTTTATTACATGTTTCAGGACACACCGTACACTTCTCCAGAGTGGCTGTTGGCAATTGACATCCCACCCCTCAGCCTAGCAAGGCTCCCATGTCTCCATGGCCTGTCCTGCATTTCTGGTGTTTACTCTTTTTGCAGCGTGGCCCTTTTGACTGATGGCAAGCGAGACTTCTTTGTAGTGCTGATTTGCACTTCCGGCTTGCTTGGTTGGCCAAAAAGGGCGTATGCGTTTTTTCCTGAATATATTCAGCAAAAAACGCATACGCCCTTTTTGGCCAAGGGCATCATTGTCAACGTTTTGCCGCTTTTCATGTGCTTTAAAGGCGAGTCGAATCTACCTCCTGAAATCTGTTTCCTGCAATTCTGCCTTGCTTTCAAATCCTCTTCGTTGCCTTCCCTCAATATATTTGTGGACAAGAGTTATCATTTATAACTCTGCAGGTTTGTGAATTGCAGTGGCCCTGAGCTCCATTTGTCAACTCGCTTTTTTGGGAGCTGGCCGCAAAAGCGCAGGATTGCTTCAGGCCCTATTCTGGTTCCGGGGGGCAGGCTGAGCCTGTGCTTCATTCTTCTTCCTGATGGGGAAATAGAGTGACCTGTGCCTGTCCCAACACCTAGAGCTAGTCTCTCGTTGGTTCCCCCTCTTCCCGTTCATCCTCAGGACAAATTGCAACCTGTACGAAAGAAACAGGAGCTTCAAGGTGCTGATTCTCCAAGTAGGGAGATTGTTAGTAAAGCGGCTGGAATGGCGAACCCGAGCACAAGGAGAGGAGAAATGAGGTGCGTTTTAGAAACCTTTCCCGATCACACGCTGTACCATCTTCTGGGTTTCCCATGCACGTTTTCAATGTAGGAAGATGCCCTTGAACCTGGAGATTTGGGACCCATGGGGTGGGTACCCCGCGGTATTACTTTAAAGGGTCTGCGTTTCCTCACCCAACCTCACCAAACCTCTCAGCCCCAAGAGTGTCCAGCCTTATGTCTCATCCAGCTGTGGGTCTAGATATGGTCAATCCAGGTTGCATCAGAGCCTCCGAACGGATTTTGTAAGAATTTCTCTCTCTTTCACTGTCTTTGTTTTATGGCGTTCATTTTAAGTAATTTATTTTGATAATGGGGTTGAGCTGCTTTTCCCTGCTGTGTTTATGCCGCTTTACACCCTCTTGATTCAACTCCAGAGAGATATCAATACATAGGTTTTAAGATTCTTGCTAGTCAGATATATTCTTGTGCGGTGAATAGGGGGTGTTGAGTCCAGTTCACTGAGCAGGGAGGAGGTCTTGTCTGTTACATATTTGGCTTATGGAACGGTATGTGAGCTAATTTCAAACCCTTGCTTTATGCATCACCCCACCTCACCTTTCCCGTTAAGCAGCCATAGTGTGTCTTCTAAATATGTGACTCTGTTCTGTTTTGTAATTCACTTCAAGTGTAGCGATTTTCACATGCCCTCTATAAGTGATATGTTAGGATAACTGTCTTTTTCTGTGTGACTTATTTCACTTAGAATCCTCGTCCCTAAATCCACTCATCATGCTGCTACTAGCCTTATGACATTGATTTCATGGCTGAGTGATATTCCATTGTGCCTAAGTACCACAACTTCTTTATCCATTTTTCTCTTTCCTGGCATGTTTAAGGTGTACCTAAGTGGAGGTTCTTGTACACAGAGCAGCCGGAAACTTTGGGGTGCCTGTGTCTTGTTGATTTTTAGTTTTCCCAATTTATACGCCCATGAGTGGAAGTGCCCTATGCTCTGTAAGCTGTGTTTATTACATGATTCAGGACACACCGTACACTTCTCCAGAGTGGCTGTTGACAATTGGCATGCTGCCCATCAGCGTAGCAAGGCTCCCATGTCTCCATGGCCTGTCCTGAATTTCTGGTTTTTACACTTTTGGCAGCATGGCCCTTTTGACCGATGGCAAGCGAGACTTCTTTGTAGTGCTGATTTGCACTTCCGGCTTGCTTGGTTGGCCAAAAAGGGCGTATGCGTTTTTTCCTGAATATATTCAGGAAAAAACGCATACGCCCTTTTTGGCCAAGGGCATCATTGTCAACGTTTTGCTGCTTTTCATGTGCTTTAAAGGCGAGTCGAATCTACCTCCTGAAATCTGTTTCCTGCAATTCTGCCTTGCTTTCAAATCTTCTTCATTGCCTTCCCTCAATATATTTGTGGACGAGAGTTATCATTTATAACTCTGCAGGTTTGTGAATTGCAGTGGCCCTGAGCTCCATTTGTCAACTCGCTTTTTTGGGAGCTGGCCGCAAAAGCGCAGGATTGCTTCAGGCCCTATTCTGGTTCCGGGAGGCAGGCTGAGCCTGTGCTTCATTCTTCTTCCTGATGGGGAAATAGAGTGACCTGTGCCTGTCCCAACACCTAGAGCTAGTCTCTCGTTGGTTCCCCGTCTTCCCGTTCATCCTCAGGACAAATTGCAACCTGTACGAAACAAACAGGAGGTTCCAGGTGCTGATTCTCCAAGTAGGGAGATTGTTAGTAAAGCGGCTGGAATGGCGAACCCGAGCACAAGGAGAGGAGAAATGAGGTGCGTTTTAGAAACCTTTCCCGATCACACGGTGTACCATCTTCTGGGTTTCCCAGGCATGTTTTCGATGTAGGAAGATGCCCTTGAACCTGGAGATTTGGGACCCATGGGGTGGGTACCACGCGGTATTACTTTAAACAGTCTGCGTTTGCTCACCCAACCTCACCAATCCTCTCAGCCCCAAGATTGTCCAGCCTTTTGTCTCATCCAGCTGTGGGTCTAGATATGGTCAATCCAGGTTGCATCAGAGCCTCCGAACGGATTTTGTAAGAATTTCTCTCTCTTTCACTGTCTTTGTTTTATGGCGTTCATTTTAAGTAATTTATTTTGATAATGGGGTTGAGCTGCTTTTCCCTGCTGTGTTTATGCCGCTTTACACCCTCTTGATTCAACTCCAGAGAGATATCAATACATAGGTTTTAAGATTCTTGCTAGTCAGATATATTCTTGTGCGGTGAATAGGGGGTGTTGAGTCCAGTTCACTGAGCAGGGAGGAGGTCTTGTCTGTTACATATTTGGCTTATGGAACGGTATGTGAGCTAATTTCAAACCCTTGTTTTATGCATCAGCCCACCTCACCTTTCCCGTTAAGCAGCCATAGTGTGTCTTCTAAATGTGTGACTCTGTTCTGTTTTGTAATTCAGTTCAAGTGTAGCGATTTCGACATGCCCTCTATAAGTGATATCTTAGGATAAGAGTCTTTTTCTGTGTGACTTATTTCACTTAGAATCCTCGTCCCTAAATCCACTCATCATGCTGCTACTAGCCTTATGACATTGATTTCATGGCTGAGTGATATTCCATTGTGCCTAAGTACCACAACTTCTTTATCCATTTTTCTCTTTCCTGGGATACTTAAGGTGTAGCTAAGTGGAGGTTCTTGTACACAGAGCAGCCCTAAACTTTGGGGTGCCTGTGTCTTGTTGATTTTTAGTTTTCCCAATTTATACGCCCATGAGTGGAAGTGCCCTATGCTCTGTAAGCTGTGTTTATTACATGTTTCAGGACACACCGTACACTTCTCCAGAGTGGCTGTTGGCAATTGACATCCCACCCCTCAGCCTAGCAAGGCTCCCATGTCTCCATGGCCTGTCCTGCATTTCTGGTGTTTAGTCTTTTTGCAGCGTGGCCCTTTTGACTGATGGCAAGCGAGACTTCTTTGTAGTGCTGATTTGCACTTCCGGCTTAATTGGTTGGCCAAAAAGGGCGTATGCGTTTTTTCCTGAATATATTCAGCAAAAAACGCATACGCCCTTTTTGGCCAAGGGCATCATTGTCAACGTTTTGCCGCTTTTCATGTGCTTTAAAGGCGAGTCGAATCTACCTCCTGAAATCTGTTTCCTGCAATTCTGCCTTGCTTTCAAATCCTCTTCGTTGCCTTCCCTCAATATATTTGTGGACAAGAGTTATCATTTATAACTCTGCAGGTTTGTGAATTGCAGTGGCCCTGAGCTCCATTTGTCAACTCGCTTTTTTGGGAGCTGGCCGCAAAAGCGCAGGATTGCTTCAGGCCCTATTCTGGTTCCGGGGGGCAGGCTGAGCCTGTGCTTCATTCTTCTTCCTGATGGGGAAATAGAGTGACCTGTGCCTGTCCCAACACCTAGAGCTAGTCTCTCGTTGGTTCCCCCTCTTCCCGTTCATCCTCAGGACAAATTGCAACATGTACGAAAGAAACAGGAGCTTCAAGGTGCTGATTCTCCAAGTAGGGAGATTGTTAGTAAAGCGGCTGGAATGGCGAACCCGAGCACAAGGAGAGGAGAAATGAGGTGCGTTTTAGAAACCTTTCTCGATCACACGCTGTACCATCTTCTGGGTTTCCCATGCACGTTTTCAATGTAGGAAGATGCCCTTGAACCTGGAGATTTGGGACCCATGGGGTGGGTACCCCGCGGTATTACTTTAAAGGGTCTGCGTTTCCTCACCCAACCTCACCAAACCTCTCAGCCCCAAGAGTGTCCAGCCTTATGTCTCATCCAGCTGTGGGTCTAGATATGGTCAATCCAGGTTGCATCAGAGCCTCCGAACGGATTTTGTAAGAATTTCTCTCTCTTTCACTGTCTTTGTTTTATGGCGTTCATTTTAAGTAATTTATTTTGATAATGGGGTTGAGCTGCTTTTCCCTGCTGTGTTTATGCCGCTTTACACCCTCTTGATTCAACTCCAGAGAGATATCAATACATAGGTTTTAAGATTCTTGCTAGTCAGATATATTCTTGTGCGGTGAATAGGGGGTGTTGAGTCCAGTTCACTGAGCAGGGAGGAGGTCTTGTCTGTTACATATTTGGCTTATGGAACGGTATGTGAGCTAATTTCAAACCCTTGCTTTATGCATCACCCCACCTCACCTTTCCCGTTAAGCAGCCATAGTGTGTCTTCTAAATATGTGACTCTGTTCTGTTTTGTAATTCACTTCAAGTGTAGCGATTTTCACATGCCCTCTATAAGTGATATGTTAGGATAACTGTCTTTTTCTGTGTGACTTATTTCACTTAGAATCCTCGTCCCTAAATCCACTCATCATGCTGCTACTAGCCTTATGACATTGATTTCATGGCTGAGTGATATTCCATTGTGCCTAAGTACCACAACTTCTTTATCCATTTTTCTCTTTCCTGGCATGTTTAAGGTGTAGCTAAGTGGAGGTTCTTGTACACAGAGCAGCCGGAAACTTTGGGGTGCCTGTGTCTTGTTGATTTTTAGTTTTCCCAATTTATACGCCCATGAGTGGAAGTGCCCTATGCTCTGTAAGCTGTGTTTATTACATGATTCAGGACACACCGTACACTTCTCCAGAGTGGCTGTTGACAATTGGCATGCTGCCAATCAGCGTAGCAAGGCTCCCATGTCTCCATGGCCTGTCCTGAATTTCTGGTTTTTACACTTTTGGCAGCATGGCCCTTTTGACCGATGGCAAGCGAGACTTCTTTGTAGTGCTGATTTGCACTTCCGGCTTGCTTGGTTGGCCAAAAAGGGCGTATGCGTTTTTTCCTGAATATATTCAGGAAAAAACGCATACGCCCTTTTTGGCCAAGGGCATCATTGTCAACGTTTTGCTGCTTTTCATGTGCTTTAAAGGCGAGTCGAATCTACCTCCTGAAATCTGTTTCCTGCAATTCTGCCTTGCTTTCAAATCTTCTTCATTGCCTTCCCTCAATATATTTGTGGACGAGAGTTATCATTTATAACTCTGCAGGTTTGTGAATTGCAGTGGCCCTGAGCTCCATTTGTCAACTCGCTTTTTTGGGAGCTGGCCGCAAAAGCGCAGGATTGCTTCAGGCCCTATTCTGGTTCCGGGAGGCAGGCTGAGCCTGTGCTTCATTCTTCTTCCTGATGGGGAAATAGAGTGACCTGTGCCTGTCCCAACACCTAGAGCTAGTCTCTCGTTGGTTCCCCGTCTTCCCGTTCATCCTCAGGACAAATTGCAACCTGTACGAAACAAACAGGAGGTTCCAGGTGCTGATTCTCCAAGTAGGGAGATTGTTAGTAAAGCGGCTGGAATGGCGAACCCGAGCACAAGGAGAGGAGAAATGAGGTGCGTTTTAGAAACCTTTCCCGATCACACGGTGTACCATCTTCTGGGTTTCCCAGGCATGTTTTCGATGTAGGAAGATGCCCTTGAACCTGGAGATTTGGGACCCATGGGGTGGGTACCACGCGGTATTACTTTAAACAGTCTGCGTTTGCTCACCCAACCTCACCAATCCTCTCAGCCCCAAGATTGTCCAGCCTTTTGTCTCATCCAGCTGTGGGTCTAGATATGGTCAATCCAGGTTGCATCAGAGCCTCCGAACGGATTTTGTAAGAATTTCTCTCTCTTTCACTGTCTTTGTTTTATGGCGTTCATTTTAAGTAATTTATTTTGATAATGGGGTTGAGCTGCTTTTCCCTGCTGTGTTTATGCCGCTTTACACCCTCTTGATTCAACTCCAGAGAGATATCAATACATAGGTTTTAAGATTCTTGCTAGTCAGATATATTCTTGTGCGGTGAATAGGGGGTGTTGAGTCCAGTTCACTGAGCAGGGAGGAGGTCTTGTCTGTTACATATTTGGCTTATGGAACGGTATGTGAGCTAATTTCAAACCCTTGTTTTATGCATCAGCCCACCTCACCTTTCCCGTTAAGCAGCCATAGTGTGTCTTCTAAATGTGTGACTCTGTTCTGTTTTGTAATTCAGTTCAAGTGTAGCGATTTCGACATGCCCTCTATAAGTGATATCTTAGGATAAGAGTCTTTTTCTGTGTGACTTATTTCACTTAGAATCCTCGTCCCTAAATCCACTCATCATGCTGCTACTAGCCTTATGACATTGATTTCATGGCTGAGTGATATTCCATTGTGCCTAAGTACCACAACTTCTTTATCCATTTTTCTCTTTCCTGGGATACTTAAGGTGTAGCTAAGTGGAGGTTCTTGTACACAGAGCAGCCCTAAACTTTGGGGTGCCTGTGTCTTGTTGATTTTTAGTTTTCCCAATTTATACGCCCATGAGTGGAAGTGCCCTATGCTCTGTAAGCTGTGTTTATTACATGTTTCAGGACACACCGTACACTTCTCCAGAGTGGCTGTTGGCAATTGGCATGCTGCCCATCAGCGTAGCAAGGCTCCCATGTCTCCATGGCCTGTCCTGCATTTCTGGTGTTTACTCTTTTTGCAGCGTGGCCCTTTTGAACGATGGCAAGCGAGACTTCTTTGTAGTGCTGATTTGCACTTCCGGCTTGCTTGGTTGGCCAAAAAGGGCGTATGCGTTTTTTCCTGAATATATTCAGCAAAAAACGCATACGCCCTTTTTGGCCAAGGGCATCATTGTCAACGTTTTGCCGCTTTTCATGTGCTTTAAAGGCGAGTCGAATCTACCTCCTGAAATCTGTTTCCTGCAATTCTGCCTTGCTTTCAAATCCTCTTCGTTGCCTTCCCTCAATATATTTGTGGACAAGAGTTATCATTTATAACTCTGCAGGTTTGTGAATTGCAGTGGCCCTGAGCTCCATTTGTCAACTCGCTTTTTTGGGAGCTGGCCGCAAAAGCGCAGGATTGCTTCAGGCCCTATTCTGGTTCCGGGGGGCAGGCTGAGCCTGTGCTTCATTCTTCTTCCTGATGGGGAAATAGAGTGACCTGTGCCTGTCCCAACACCTAGAGCTAGTCTCTCGTTGGTTCCCCCTCTTCCCGTTCATCCTCAGGACAAATTGCAACCTGTACGAAAGAAACAGGAGCTTCAAGGTGCTGATTCTCCAAGTAGGGAGATTGTTAGTAAAGCGGCTGGAATGGCGAACCCGAGCACAAGGAGAGGAGAAATGAGGTGCGTTTTAGAAACCTTTCCCGATCACACGGTGTACCATCTTCTGGGTTTCCCAGGCATGTTTTCGATGTAGGAAGATGCCCTTGAACCTGGAGATTTGGGACCCATGGCGTGGGTACCACGCGGTATTACTTTAAACGGTCTGCGTTTGCTCACCCAACCTCACCAATCCTCTCAGCCCCAAGATTGTCCAGCCTTTTGTCGCATCCAGCTGTGGGTCTAGATATGGTCAATCCAGGTTGCATCAGAGCCTCCGAACGGATTTTGTAAGAATTTCTCTCTCTTTCACTGTCTTTGTTTTATGGCGTTCATTTTAAGTAATTTATTTTGATAATGGGGTTGAGCTGCTTTTCCCTGCTGTGTTTATGCCGCTTTACACCCTCTTGATTCAACTCCAGAGAGATATCAATACATAGGTTTTAAGATTCTTGCTAGTCAGATATATTCTTGTGCGGTGAATAGGGGGTGTTGAGTCCAGTTCACTGAGCAGGGAGGAGGTCTTGTCTGTTACATATTTGGCTTATGGAACGGTATGTGAGCTAATTTCAAACCCTTGTTTTATGCATCAGCCCACCTCACCTTTCCCGTTAAGCAGCCATAGTGTGTCTTCTAAATGTGTGACTCTGTTCTGTTTTGTAATTCAGTTCAAGTGTAGCGATTTCGACATGCCCTCTATAAGTGATATCTTAGGATAAGAGTCTTTTTCTGTGTGACTTATTTCACTTAGAATCCTCGTCCCTAAATCCACTCATCATGCTGCTACTAGCCTTATGACATTGATTTCATGGCTGAGTGATATTCCATTGTGCCTAAGTACCACAACTTCTTTATCCATTTTTCTCTTTCCTGGGATACTTAAGGTGTAGCTAAGTGGAGGTTATTGTACACAGAGCAGCCCTAAACTTTGGGGTGCCTGTGTCTGGTTGATTTTTAGTTTTCCCAATTTATACGCCCATGAGTGGAAGTGCCCTATGCTCTGTAAGCTGTGTTTATTACATGTTTCAGGACACACCGTACACTTCTCCAGAGTGGCTGTTGGCAATTGACATCCCACCCCTCAGCCTAGCAAGGCTCCCATGTCTCCATGGCCTGTCCTGCATTTCTGGTGTTTACTCTTTTCGCAGCGTGGCCCTTTTGACCGATGGCAAGCGAGACTTCTTTGTAGTGCTGATTTGCACTTCCGGCTTGCTTGGTTGGCCAAAAAGGGCGTATGCGTTTTTTCCTGAATATATTCAGGAAAAAACGCATACGCCCTTTTTGGCCAAGGGCATCATTGTCAACGTTTTGCTGCTTTTCATGTGCTTTAAAGGCGAGTCGAATCTACCTCCTGAAATCTGTTTCCTGCAATTCTGCCTTGCTTTCAAATCCTCTTCATTGCCTTCCCTCAATATATTTGTGGACGAGAGTTATCATTTATAACTCTGCAGGTTTGTGAATTGCAGTGGCCCTGAGCTCCATTTGTCAACTCGCATTTTTGGGAGCTGGCCGCAAAAGCGCAGGATTGCTTCAGGCCCTATTCTGGTTCCGGGAGGCAGGCTGAGCCTGTGCTTCATTCTTCTTCCTGATGGGGAAATAGAGTGACCTGTGCCTGTCCCAACACCTAGAGCTAGTCTCTCGTTGGTTCCCCGTCTTCCCGTTCATCCTCAGGACAAATTGCAACCTGTACGAAACAAACAGGAGGTTCCAGGTGCTGATTCTCCAAGTAGGGAGATTGTTAGTAAAGCGGCTGGAATGGCGAACCCGAGCACAAGGAGAGGAGAAATGAGGTGCGTTTTAGAAACCTTTCCCGATCACACGGTGTACCATCTTCTGGGTTTCCCAGGCATGTTTTCGATGTAGGAAGATGCCCTTGAACCTGGAGATTTGGGACCCATGGGGTGGGTACCACGCGGTATTACTTTAAACAGTCTGCGTTTGCTCACCCAACCTCACCAATCCTCTCAGCCCCAAGATTGTCCAGCCTTTTGTCTCATCCAGCTGTGGGTCTAGATATGGTCAATCCAGGTTGCATCAGAGCCTCCGAACGGATTTTGTAAGAATTTCTCTCTCTTTCACTGTCTTTGTTTTATGGCGTTCATTTTAAGTAATTTATTTTGATAATGGGGTTGAGCTGCTTTTCCCTGCTGTGTTTATGCCGCTTTACACCCTCTTGATTCAACTCCAGAGAGATATCAATACATAGGTTTTAAGATTCTTGCTAGTCAGATATATTCTTGTGCGGTGAATAGGGGGTGTTGAGTCCAGTTCACTGAGCAGGGAGGAGGTCTTGTCTGTTACATATTTGGCTTATGGAACGGTATGTGAGCTAATTTCAAACCCTTGTTTTATGCATCAGCCCACCTCACCTTTCCCGTTAAGCAGCCATAGTGTGTCTTCTAAATGTGTGACTCTGTTCTGTTTTGTAATTCAGTTCAAGTGTAGCGATTTCGACATGCCCTCTATAAGTGATATCTTAGGATAAGAGTCTTTTTCTGTGTGACTTATTTCACTTAGAATCCTCGTCCCTAAATCCACTCATCATGCTGCTACTAGCCTTATGACATTGATTTCATGGCTGAGTGATATTCCATTGTGCCTAAGTACCACAACTTCTTTATCCATTTTTCTCTTTCCTGGGATACTTAAGGTGTAGCTAAGTGGAGGTTCTTGTACACAGAGCAGCCCTAAACTTTGGGGTGCCTGTGTCTTGTTGATTTTTAGTTTTCCCAATTTATACGCCCATGAGTGGAAGTGCCCTATGCTCTGTAAGCTGTGTTTATTACATGTTTCAGGACACACCGTACACTTCTCCAGAGTGGCTGTTGGCAATTGACATCCCACCCCTCAGCCTAGCAAGGCTCCCATGTCTCCATGGCCTGTCCTGCATTTCTGGTGTTTACTCTTTTCGCAGCGTGGCCCTTTTGACCGATGGCAAGCGAGACTTCTTTGTAGTGCTGATTTGCACTTCCGGCTTGCTTGGTTGGCCAAAAAGGGCGTATGCGTTTTTTCCTGAATATATTCAGGAAAAAACGCATACGCCCTTTTTGGCCAAGGGCATCATTGTCAACGTTTTGCTGCTTTTCATGTGCTTTAAAGGCGAGTCGAATCTACCTCCTGAAATCTGTTTCCTGCAATTCTGCCTTGCTTTCAAATCCTCTTCATTGCCTTCCCTCAATATATTTGTGGACGAGAGTTATCATTTATAACTCTGCAGGTTTGTGAATTGCAGTGGCCCTGAGCTCCATTTGTCAACTCGCATTTTTGGGAGCTGGCCGCAAAAGCGCAGGATTGCTTCAGGCCCTATTCTGGTTCCGGGAGGCAGGCTGAGCCTGTGCTTCATTCTTCTTCCTGATGGGGAAATAGAGTGACCTGTGCCTGTCCCAACACCTAGAGCTAGTCTCTCGTTGGTTCCCCGTCTTCCCGTTCATCCTCAGGACAAATTGCAACCTGTACGAAACAAACAGGAGGTTCCAGGTGCTGATTCTCCAAGTAGGGAGATTGTTAGTAAAGCGGCTGGAATGGCGAACCCGAGCACAAGGAGAGGAGAAATGAGGTGCGTTTTAGAAACCTTTCCCGATCACACGGTGTACCATCTTCTGGGTTTCCCAGGCATGTTTTCGATGTAGGAAGATGCCCTTGAACCTGGAGATTTGGGACCCATGGGGTGGGTACCACGCGGTATTACTTTAAACAGTCTGCGTTTGCTCACCCAACCTCACCAATCCTCTCAGCCCCAAGATTGTCCAGCCTTTTGTCTCATCCAGCTGTGGGTCTAGATATGGTCAATCCAGGTTGCATCAGAGCCTCCGAACGGATTTTGTAAGAATTTCTCTCTCTTTCACTGTCTTTGTTTTATGGCGTTCATTTTAAGTAATTTATTTTGATAATGGGGTTGAGCTGCTTTTCCCTGCTGTGTTTATGCCGCTTTACACCCTCTTGATTCAACTCCAGAGAGATATCAATACATAGGTTTTAAGATTCTTGCTAGTCAGATATATTCTTGTGCGGTGAATAGGGGGTGTTGAGTCCAGTTCACTGAGCAGGGAGGAGGTCTTGTCTGTTACATATTTGGCTTATGGAACGGTATGTGAGCTAATTTCAAACCCTTGTTTTATGCATCAGCCCACCTCACCTTTCCCGTTAAGCAGCCATAGTGTGTCTTCTAAATGTGTGACTCTGTTCTGTTTTGTAATTCAGTTCAAGTGTAGCGATTTCGACATGCCCTCTATAAGTGATATCTTAGGATAAGAGTCTTTTTCTGTGTGACTTATTTCACTTAGAATCCTCGTCCCTAAATCCACTCATCATGCTGCTACTAGCCTTATGACATTGATTTCATGGCTGAGTGATATTCCATTGTGCCTAAGTACCACAACTTCTTTATCCATTTTTCTCTTTCCTGGGATACTTAAGGTGTAGCTAAGTGGAGGTTCTTGTACACAGAGCAGCCCTAAACTTTGGGGTGCCTGTGTCTTGTTGATTTTTAGTTTTCCCAATTTATACGCCCATGAGTGGAAGTGCCCTATGCTCTGTAAGCTGTGTTTATTACATGTTTCAGGACACACCGTACACTTCTCCAGAGTGGCTGTTGGCAATTGACATCCCACCCCTCAGCCTAGCAAGGCTCCCATGTCTCCATGGCCTGTCCTGCATTTCTGGTGTTTACTCTTTTCGCAGCGTGGCCCTTTTGACCGATGGCAAGCGAGACTTCTTTGTAGTGCTGATTTGCACTTCCGGCTTGCTTGGTTGGCCAAAAAGGGCGTATGCGTTTTTTCCTGAATATATTCAGGAAAAAACGCATACGCCCTTTTTGGCCAAGGGCATCATTGTCAACGTTTTGCTGCTTTTCATGTGCTTTAAAGGCGAGTCGAATCTACCTCCTGAAATCTGTTTCCTGCAATTCTGCCTTGCTTTCAAATCCTCTTCATTGCCTTCCCTCAATATATTTGTGGACGAGAGTTATCATTTATAACTCTGCAGGTTTGTGAATTGCAGTGGCCCTGAGCTCCATTTGTCAACTCGCATTTTTGGGAGCTGGCCGCAAAAGCGCAGGATTGCTTCAGGCCCTATTCTGGTTCCGGGAGGCAGGCTGAGCCTGTGCTTCATTCTTCTTCCTGATGGGGAAATAGAGTGACCTGTGCCTGTCCCAACACCTAGAGCTAGTCTCTCGTTGGTTCCCCGTCTTCCCGTTCATCCTCAGGACAAATTGCAACCTGTACGAAACAAACAGGAGGTTCCAGGTGCTGATTCTCCAAGTAGGGAGATTGTTAGTAAAGCGGCTGGAATGGCGAACCCGAGCACAAGGAGAGGAGAAATGAGGTGCGTTTTAGAAACCTTTCCCGATCACACGGTGTACCATCTTCTGGGTTTCCCAGGCATGTTTTCGATGTAGGAAGATGCCCTTGAACCTGGAGATTTGGGACCCATGGGGTGGGTACCACGCGGTATTACTTTAAACAGTCTGCGTTTGCTCACCCAACCTCACCAATCCTCTCAGCCCCAAGATTGTCCAGCCTTTTGTCTCATCCAGCTGTGGGTCTAGATATGGTCAATCCAGGTTGCATCAGAGCCTCCGAACGGATTTTGTAAGAATTTCTCTCTCTTTCACTGTCTTTGTTTTATGGCGTTCATTTTAAGTAATTTATTTTGATAATGGGGTTGAGCTGCTTTTCCCTGCTGTGTTTATGCCGCTTTACACCCTCTTGATTCAACTCCAGAGAGATATCAATACATAGGTTTTAAGATTCTTGCTAGTCAGATATATTCTTGTGCGGTGAATAGGGGGTGTTGAGTCCAGTTCACTGAGCAGGGAGGAGGTCTTGTCTGTTACATATTTGGCTTATGGAACGGTATGTGAGCTAATTTCAAACCCTTGTTTTATGCATCAGCCCACCTCACCTTTCCCGTTAAGCAGCCATAGTGTGTCTTCTAAATGTGTGACTCTGTTCTGTTTTGTAATTCAGTTCAAGTGTAGCGATTTCGACATGCCCTCTATAAGTGATATCTTAGGATAAGAGTCTTTTTCTGTGTGACTTATTTCACTTAGAATCCTCGTCCCTAAATCCACTCATCATGCTGCTACTAGCCTTATGACATTGATTTCATGGCTGAGTGATATTCCATTGTGCCTAAGTACCACAACTTCTTTATCCATTTTTCTCTTTCCTGGGATACTTAAGGTGTAGCTAAGTGGAGGTTCTTGTACACAGAGCAGCCCTAAACTTTGGGGTGCCTGTGTCTTGTTGATTTTTAGTTTTCCCAATTTATACGCCCATGAGTGGAAGTGCCCTATGCTCTGTAAGCTGTGTTTATTACATGTTTCAGGACACACCGTACACTTCTCCAGAGTGGCTGTTGGCAATTGACATCCCACCCCGAAGCCTAGCAAGGCTCCCATGTCTCCATGGCCTGTCCTGCATTTCTGGTGTTTACTCTTTTCGCAGCGTGGCCCTTTTGACCGATGGCAAGCGAGACTTCTTTGTAGTGCTGATTTGCACTTCCGGCTTGCTTGGTTGGCCAAAAAGGGCGTATGCGTTTTTTCCTGAATATATTCAGCAAAAAACGCATACGCCCTTTTTGGCCAAGGGCATCATTGTCAACGTTTTGCCGCTTTTCATGTGCTTTAAAGGCGAGTCGAATCTACCTCCTGAAATCTGTTTCCTGCAATTCTGCCTTGCTTTCAAATCCTCTTCGTTGCCTTCCCTCAATATATTTGTGGACGAGAGTTATCATTTATAACTCTGCAGGTTTGTGAATTGCAGTGGCCCTGAGCTCCATTTGTCAACTCGCTTTTTTGGGAGCTGGCCGCAAAAGCGCAGGATTGCTTCAGGCCCTATTCTGGTTCCGGGGGGCAGGCTGAGCCTGTGCTTCATTCTTCTTCCTGATGGGGAAATAGAGTGACCTGTGCCTGTCCCAACACCTAGAGCTAGTCTCTCGTTGGTTCCCCCTCTTCCCGTTCATCCTCAGGACAAATTGCAACCTGTACGAAACAAACAGGAGGTTCCAGGTGCTGATTCTCCAAGTAGGGAGATTGTTAGTAAAGCGGCTGGAATGGCGAACCCGAGCACAAGGAGAGGAGAAATGAGGTGCGTTTTAGTAACCTTTCCCGATCACACGGTGTACCATCTTCTGGGTTTCCCAGGCATGTTTTCGATGTAGGAAGATGCCCTTGAACCTTGAGATTTGGGACCCATGGGGTGGGTACCACGCGGTATTACTTTAAACGGTCTGCGTTTGCTCACCCAACCTCACCAATCCTCTCAGCCCCAAGATTGTCCAGCCTTTTGTCTCATCCAGCTGTGGGTCTAGATATGGTCAATCCAGGTTTTATCAGAGCCTCCGAACGGATTTTGTAAGAATTTCTCTCTCTTTCACTCTTTGTTTTATGGCGTTCATTTTAAGTAATTTATTTTGATAATGGGGTTGAGCTGCTTTTCCCTGCTGTGTTTATGCCGCTTTACACCCTCTTGATTCAACTCCAGAGAGATATCAATACATAGGTTTTAAGATTCTTGCTAGTCAGATATATTCTTGTGCGGTGAATAGGGGGTGTTGAGTCCAGTTCACTGAGCAGGGAGGAGGTCTTGTCTGTTACATATTTGGCTTATGGAACGGTATGTGAGCTAATTTCAAACCCTTGTTTTATGCATCAGCCCACCTCACCTTTCCCGTTAAGCAGCCATAGTGTGTCTTCTAAATGTGTGACTCTGTTCTGTTTTGTAATTCAGTTCAAGTGTAGCGATTTCGACATGCCCTCTATAAGTGATATCTTAGGATAAGAGTCTTTTTCTGTGTGACTTATTTCACTTAGAATCCTCGTCCCTAAATCCACTCATCATGCTGCTACTAGCCTTAGGACATTGATTTCATGGCTGAGTGATATTCCATTGTGCCTAAGTACCACAACTTCTTTATCCATTTTTCTCTTTCCTGGGATACTTAAGGTGTAGCTAAGTGGAGATTCTTGTACACAGAGCAGCCCTAAACTTTGGGGTGCCTGTGTCTTGTTGATTTTTAGTTTTCCCAATTTATACGCCCATGAGTGGAAGTGCCCTATGCTCTGTAAGCTGTGTTTATTACATGTTTCAGGACACACCGTACACTTCTCCAGAGTGGCTGTTGGCAATTGACATCCCACCCCTCAGCCTAGCAAGGCTCCCATGTCTCCATGGCCTGTCCTGCATTTCTGGTGTTTACTCTTTTTGCAGCGTGGCCCTTTTGACCGATGGCAAGCGAGACTTCTTTGTAGTGCTGATTTGCACTTCCGGCTTGCTTGGTTGGCCAAAAAGGGCGTATGCGTTTTTTCCTGAATATATTCAGCAAAAAACGCATACGCCCTTTTTGGCCAAGGGCATCATTGTCAACGTTTTGCCGCTTTTCATGTGCTTTAAAGGCGAGTCGAATCTACCTCCTGAAATCTGTTTCCTGCAATTCTGCCTTGCTTTCAAATCCTCTTCGTTGCCTTCCCTCAATATATTTGTGGACGAGAGTTATCATTTATAACTCTGCAGGTTTGTGAATTGCAGTGGCCCTGAGCTCCATTTGTCAACTCGCTTTTTTGGGAGCTGGCCGCAAAAGCGCAGGATTGCTTCAGGCCCTATTCTGGTTCCGGGGGGCAGGCTGAGCCTGTGCTTCATTCTTCTTCCTGATGGGGAAATAGAGTGACCTGTGCCTGTCCCAACACCTAGAGCTAGTCTCTCGTTGGTTCCCCCTCTTCCCGTTCATCCTCAGGACAAATTGCAACCTGTACGAAAGAAACAGGAGCTTCCAGGTGCTGATTCTCCAAGTAGGGAGATTGTTAGTAAAGCGGCTGGAATGGCGAACCCGAGCACAAGGAGAGGAGAAATGAGGTGCGTTTTAGAAACCTTTCCCGATCACACGGTGTACCATCTTCTGGGTTTCCCAGGCATGTTTTCGATGTAGGAAGATGCCCTTGAACCTGGAGATTTGGGACCCATGGGGTGGGTACCACGCGGTATTACTTTCAACGGTCTGCGTTTGCTCACCCAACCTCACCAATCCTCTCAGCCCCAAGATTGTCCAGCCTTTTGTCTCATCCAGCTGTGGGTCTAGATATGGTCAATCCAGGTTGTATCAGAGCCTCCGAACGGATTTTGTAAGAATTTCTCTCTCTTTCACTGTCTTTGTTTTATGGCGTTCATTTTAAGTAATTTATTTTGATAATGGGGTTGAGCTACTTTTCCCTGCTGTGTTTATGCCGCTTTACACCCTCTTGATTCAACTCCAGAGAGATATCAATACATAGGTTTTAAGATTCTTGCTAGTCAGATATATTCTTGTGCGGTGAATAGGGGGTGTTGAGTCCAGTTCACTGAGCAGGGAGGAGGTCTTGTCTGTTACATATTTGGCTTATGGAACGGTATGTGAGCTAATTTCAAACCCTTGTTTTATGCATCAGCCCACCTCACCTTTCCCGTTAAGCAGCCATAGTGTGTCTTCTAAATGTGTGACTCTGTTCTGTTTTGTAATTCAGTTCAAGTGTAGCGATTTCGACATGCCCTCTATAAGTGATATCTTAGGATAAGAGTCTTTTTCTGTGTGACTTATTTCACTTAGAATCCTCGTCCCTAAATCCACTCATCATGCTGCTACTAGCCTTATGACATTGATTTCATGGCTGAGTGATATTCCATTGTGCCTAAGTACCACAACTTCTTTATCCATTTTTCTCTTTCCTGGGATACTTAAGGTGTAGCTAAGTGGAGGTTATTGTACACAGAGCAGCCCTAAACTTTGGGGTGCCTGTGTCTTGTTGATTTTTAGTTTTCCCAATTTATACGCCCATGAGTGGAAGTGCCCTATGCTCTGTAAGCTGTGTTTATTACATGTTTCAGGACACACCGTACACTTCTCCAGAGTGGCTGTTGGCAATTGACATCCCACCCCTCAGCCTAGCAAGGCTCCCATGTCTCCATGGCCTGTCCTGCATTTCTGGTGTTTACTCTTTTCGCAGCGTGGCCCTTTTGACCGATGGCAAGCGAGACTTCTTTGTAGTGCTGATTTGCACTTCCGGCTTGCTTGGTTGGCCAAAAAGGGCGTATGCGTTTTTTCCTGAATATATTCAGGAAAAAACGCATACGCCCTTTTTGGCCAAGGGCATCATTGTCAACGTTTTGCTGCTTTTCATGTGCTTTAAAGGCGAGTCGAATCTACCTCCTGAAATCTGTTTCCTGCAATTCTGCCTTGCTTTCAAATCCTCTTCATTGCCTTCCCTCAATATATTTGTGGACGAGAGTTATCATTTATAACTCTGCAGGTTTGTGAATTGCAGTGGCCCTGAGCTCCATTTGTCAACTCGCATTTTTGGGAGCTGGCCGCAAAAGCGCAGGATTGCTTCAGGCCCTATTCTGGTTCCGGGAGGCAGGCTGAGCCTGTGCTTCATTCTTCTTCCTGATGGGGAAATAGAGTGACCTGTGCCTGTCCCAACACCTAGAGCTAGTCTCTCGTTGGTTCCCCGTCTTCCCGTTCATCCTCAGGACAAATTGCAACCTGTACGAAACAAACAGGAGGTTCCAGGTGCTGATTCTCCAAGTAGGGAGATTGTTAGTAAAGCGGCTGGAATGGCGAACCCGAGCACAAGGAGAGGAGAAATGAGGTGCGTTTTAGAAACCTTTCCCGATCACACGGTGTACCATCTTCTGGGTTTCCCAGGCATGTTTTCGATGTAGGAAGATGCCCTTGAACCTGGAGATTTGGGACCCATGGGGTGGGTACCACGCGGTATTACTTTCAACGGTCTGCGTTTGCTCACCCAACCTCACCAATCCTCTCAGCCCCAAGATTGTCCAGCCTTTTGTCTCATCCAGCTGTGGGTCTAGATATGGTCAATCCAGGTTGTATCAGAGCCTCCGAACGGATTTTGTAAGAATTTCTCTCTCTTTCACTGTCTTTGTTTTATGGCGTTCATTTTAAGTAATTTATTTTGATAATGGGGTTGAGCTACTTTTCCCTGCTGTGTTTATGCCGCTTTACACCCTCTTGATTCAACTCCAGAGAGATATCAATACATAGGTTTTAAGATTCTTGCTAGTCAGATATATTCTTGTGCGGTGAATAGGGGGTGTTGAGTCCAGTTCACTGAGCAGGGAGGAGGTCTTGTCTGTTACATATTTGGCTTATGGAACGGTATGTGAGCTAATTTCAAACCCTTGTTTTATGCATCAGCCCACCTCACCTTTCCCGTTAAGCAGCCATAGTGTGTCTTCTAAATGTGTGACTCTGTTCTGTTTTGTAATTCAGTTCAAGTGTAGCGATTTCGACATGCCCTCTATAAGTGATATCTTAGGATAAGAGTCTTTTTCTGTGTGACTTATTTCACTTAGAATCCTCGTCCCTAAATCCACTCATCATGCTGCTACTAGCCTTATGACATTGATTTCATGGCTGAGTGATATTCCATTGTGCCTAAGTACCACAACTTCTTTATCCATTTTTCTCTTTCCTGGGATACTTAAGGTGTAGCTAAGTGGAGGTTATTGTACACAGAGCAGCCCTAAACTTTGGGGTGCCTGTGTCTTGTTGATTTTTAGTTTTCCCAATTTATACGCCCATGAGTGGAAGTGCCCTATGCTCTGTAAGCTGTGTTTATTACATGTTTCAGGACACACCGTACACTTCTCCAGAGTGGCTGTTGGCAATTGACATCCCACCCCTCAGCCTAGCAAGGCTCCCATGTCTCCATGGCCTGTCCTGCATTTCTGGTGTTTACTCTTTTCGCAGCGTGGCCCTTTTGACCGATGGCAAGCGAGACTTCTTTGTAGTGCTGATTTGCACTTCCGGCTTGCTTGGTTGGCCAAAAAGGGCGTATGCGTTTTTTCCTGAATATATTCAGGAAAAAACGCATACGCCCTTTTTGGCCAAGGGCATCATTGTCAACGTTTTGCTGCTTTTCATGTGCTTTAAAGGCGAGTCGAATCTACCTCCTGAAATCTGTTTCCTGCAATTCTGCCTTGCTTTCAAATCCTCTTCATTGCCTTCCCTCAATATATTTGTGGACGAGAGTTATCATTTATAACTCTGCAGGTTTGTGAATTGCAGTGGCCCTGAGCTCCATTTGTCAACTCGCATTTTTGGGAGCTGGCCGCAAAAGCGCAGGATTGCTTCAGGCCCTATTCTGGTTCCGGGAGGCAGGCTGAGCCTGTGCTTCATTCTTCTTCCTGATGGGGAAATAGAGTGACCTGTGCCTGTCCCAACACCTAGAGCTAGTCTCTCGTTGGTTCCCCGTCTTCCCGTTCATCCTCAGGACAAATTGCAACCTGTACGAAACAAACAGGAGGTTCCAGGTGCTGATTCTCCAAGTAGGGAGATTGTTAGTAAAGCGGCTGGAATGGCGAACCCGAGCACAAGGAGAGGAGAAATGAGGTGCGTTTTAGAAACCTTTCCCGATCACACGGTGTACCATCTTCTGGGTTTCCCAGGCATGTTTTCGATGTAGGAAGATGCCCTTGAACCTGGAGATTTGGGACCCATGGGGTGGGTACCACGCGGTATTACTTTAAACAGTCTGCGTTTGCTCACCCAACCTCACCAATCCTCTCAGCCCCAAGATTGTCCAGCCTTTTGTCTCATCCAGCTGTGGGTCTAGATATGGTCAATCCAGGTTGCATCAGAGCCTCCGAACGGATTTTGTAAGAATTTCTCTCTCTTTCACTGTCTTTGTTTTATGGCGTTCATTTTAAGTAATTTATTTTGATAATGGGGTTGAGCTGCTTTTCCCTGCTGTGTTTATGCCGCTTTACACCCTCTTGATTCAACTCCAGAGAGATATCAATACATAGGTTTTAAGATTCTTGCTAGTCAGATATATTCTTGTGCGGTGAATAGGGGGTGTTGAGTCCAGTTCACTGAGCAGGGAGGAGGTCTTGTCTGTTACATATTTGGCTTATGGAACGGTATGTGAGCTAATTTCAAACCCTTGTTTTATGCATCACCCCACCTCACCTTTCCCGTTAAGCAGCCATAGTGTGTCTTCTAAATGTGTGACTCTGTTCTGTTTTGTAATTCAGTTCAAGTGTAGCGATTTCGACATGCCCTCTATAAGTGATATCTTAGGATAAGAGTCTTTTTCTGTGTGACTTATTTCACTTAGAATCCTCGTCCCTAAATCCACTCATCATGCTGCTACTAGCCTTATGACATTGATTTCATGGCTGAGTGATATTCCATTGTGCCTAAGTACCACAACTTCTTTATCCATTTTTCTCTTTCCTGGGATACTTAAGGTGTAGCTAAGTGGAGGTTCTTGTACACAGAGCAGCCCTAAACTTTGGGGTGCCTGTGTCTTGTTGATTTTTAGTTTTCCCAATTTATACGCCCATGAGTGGAAGTGCCCTATGCTCTGTAAGCTGTGTTTATTACATGTTTCAGGACACACCGTACACTTCTCCAGAGTGGCTGTTGGCAATTGACATCCCACCCCTCAGCCTAGCAAGGCTCCCATGTCTCCATGGCCTGTCCTGCATTTCTGGTGTTTACTCTTTTTGCAACGTGGCCCTTTTGACCGATGGCAAGCGAGACTTCTTTGTAGTGCTGATTTGCACTTCCGGCTTGCTTGGTTGGCCAAAAAGGGCGTATGCGTTTTTTCCTGAATATATTCAGCAAAAAACGCATACGCCCTTTTTGGCCAAGGGCATCATTGTCAACGTTTTGCTGCTTTTCATGTGCTTTAAAGGCGAGTCGAATCTACCTCCTGAAATCTGTTTCCTGCAATTCTGCCTTGCTTTCAAATCCTCTTCATTGCCTTCCCTCAATATATTTGTGGACGAGAGTTATCATTTATAACTCTGCAGGTTTGTGAATTGCAGTGGCCCTGAGCTCCATTTGTCAACTCGCATTTTTGGGAGCTGGCCGCAAAAGCGCAGGATTGCTTCAGGCCCTATTCTGGTTCCGGGAGGCAGGCTGAGCCTGTGCTTCATTCTTCTTCCTGATGGGGAAATAGAGTGACCTGTGCCTGTCCCAACACCTAGAGCTAGTCTCTCGTTGGTTCCCCGTCTTCCCGTTCATCCTCAGGACAAATTGCAACCTGTACGAAACAAACAGAAGGTTCCAGGTGCTGATTCTCCAAGTAGGGAGATTGTTAGTAAAGCGGCTGGAATGGCGAACCCGAGCACAAGGAGAGGAGAAATGAGGTGCGTTTTAGAAACCTTTCCCGATCACACGGTGTACCATCTTCTGGGTTTCCCAGGCATGTTTTCGATGTAGGAAGATGCCCTTGAACCTGGAGATTTGGGACCCATGGGGTGGGTACCACGCGGTATTACTTTAAACGGTCTGCGTTTGCTCACCCAACCTCACCAATCCTCTCAGCCCCAAGATTGTCCAGCCTTTTGTCTCATCCAGCTGTGGGTCTAGATATGGTCAATCTAGGTTGTATCAGAGCCTCCGAACGGATTTTGTAAGAATTTCTCTCTCTTTCACTGTCTTTGTTTTATGGCGTTCATTTTAAGTAATTTATTTTGATAATGGGGTTGAGCTGCTTTTCCCTGCTGTGTTTATGCCGCTTTACACCCTCTTGATTCAACTCCAGAGAGATATCAATACATAGGTTTTAAGATTCTTGCTAGTCAGATATATTCTTGTGCGGTGAATAGGGGGTGTTGAGTCCAGTTCACTGAGCAGGGAGGAGGTCTTGTCTGTTACATATTTGGCTTATGGAACGGTATGTGAGCTAATTTCAAACCCTTGTTTTATGCATCAGCCCACCTCACCTTTCCCGTTAAGCAGCCATAGTGTGTCTTCTAAATGTGTGACTCTGTTCTGTTTTGTAATTCAGTTCAAGTGTAGCGATTTCGACATGCCCTCTATAAGTGATATCTTAGGATAAGAGTCTTTTTCTGTGTGACTTATTTCACTTAGAATCCTCGTCCCTAAATCCACTCATCATGCTGCTACTAGCCTTATGACATTGATTTCATGGCTGAGTGATATTCCATTGTGCCTAAGTACCACAACTTCTTTATCCATTTTTCTCTTTCCTGGGATACTTAAGGTGTAGCTAAGTGGAGGTTCTTGTACACAGAGCAGCCCTAAACTTTGGGGTGCCTGTGTCTTGTTGATTTTTAGTTTTCCCAATTTATACGCCCATGAGTGGAAGTGCCCTATGCTCTGTAAGCTGTGTTTATTACATGTTTCAGGACACACCGTACACTTCTCCAGAGTGGCTGTTGGCAATTGACATCCCACCCCTCAGCCTAGCAAGGCTCCCATGTCTCCATGGCCTGTCCTGCATTTCTGGTGTTTACTCTTTTCGCAGCGTGGCCCTTTTGACCGATGGCAAGCGAGACTTCTTTGTAGTGCTGATTTGCACTTCCGGCTTGCTTGGTTGGCCAAAAAGGGCGTATGCGTTTTTTCCTGAATATATTCAGGAAAAAACGCATACGCCCTTTTTGGCCAAGGGCATCATTGTCAACGTTTTGCTGCTTTTCATGTGCTTTAAAGGCGAGTCGAATCTACCTCCTGAAATCTGTTTCCTGCAATTCTGCCTTGCTTTCAAATCCTCTTCATTGCCTTCCCTCAATATATTTGTGGACGAGAGTTATCATTTATAACTCTGCAGGTTTGTGAATTGCAGTGGCCCTGAGCTCCATTTGTCAACTCGCATTTTTGGGAGCTGGCCGCAAAAGCGCAGGATTGCTTCAGGCCCTATTCTGGTTCCGGGAGGCAGGCTGAGCCTGTGCTTCATTCTTCTTCCTGATGGGGAAATAGAGTGACCTGTGCCTGTCCCAACACCTAGAGCTAGTCTCTCGTTGGTTCCCCGTCTTCCCGTTCATCCTCAGGACAAATTGCAACCTGTACGAAACAAACAGGAGGTTCCAGGTGCTGATTCTCCAAGTAGGGAGATTGTTAGTAAAGCGGCTGGAATGGCGAACCCGAGCACAAGGAGAGGAGAAATGAGGTGCGTTTTAGAAACCTTTCCCGATCACACGGTGTACCATCTTCTGGGTTTCCCAGGCATGTTTTCGATGTAGGAAGATGCCCTTGAACCTGGAGATTTGGGACCCATGGGGTGGGTACCACGCGGTATTACTTTAAACAGTCTGCGTTTGCTCACCCAACCTCACCAATCCTCTCAGCCCCAAGATTGTCCAGCCTTTTGTCTCATCCAGCTGTGGGTCTAGATATGGTCAATCCAGGTTGCATCAGAGCCTCCGAACGGATTTTGTAAGAATTTCTCTCTCTTTCACTGTCTTTGTTTTATGGCGTTCATTTTAAGTAATTTATTTTGATAATGGGGTTGAGCTGCTTTTCCCTGCTGTGTTTATGCCGCTTTACACCCTCTTGATTCAACTCCAGAGAGATATCAATACATAGGTTTTAAGATTCTTGCTAGTCAGATATATTCTTGTGCGGTGAATAGGGGGTGTTGAGTCCAGTTCACTGAGCAGGGAGGAGGTCTTGTCTGTTACATATTTGGCTTATGGAACGGTATGTGAGCTAATTTCAAACCCTTGTTTTATGCATCAGCCCACCTCACCTTTCCCGTTAAGCAGCCATAGTGTGTCTTCTAAATGTGTGACTCTGTTCTGTTTTGTAATTCAGTTCAAGTGTAGCGATTTCGACATGCCCTCTATAAGTGATATCTTAGGATAAGAGTCTTTTTCTGTGTGACTTATTTCACTTAGAATCCTCGTCCCTAAATCCACTCATCATGCTGCTACTAGCCTTATGACATTGATTTCATGGCTGAGTGATATTCCATTGTGCCTAAGTACCACAACTTCTTTATCCATTTTTCTCTTTCCTGGGATACTTAAGGTGTAGCTAAGTGGAGGTTCTTGTACACAGAGCAGCCCTAAACTTTGGGGTGCCTGTGTCTTGTTGATTTTTAGTTTTCCCAATTTATACGCCCATGAGTGGAAGTGCCCTATGCTCTGTAAGCTGTGTTTATTACATGTTTCAGGACACACCGTACACTTCTCCAGAGTGGCTGTTGGCAATTGACATCCCACCCCTCAGCCTAGCAAGGCTCCCATGTCTCCATGGTCTGTCCTGCATTTCTGGTGTTTACTCTTTTTGCAGCGTGGCCCTTTTGACCGATGGCAAGCGAGACTTCTTTGTAGTGCTGATTTGCACTTCCGGCTTGCTTGGTTGGCCAAAAAGGGCGTATGCGTTTTTTCCTGAATATATTCAGCAAAAAACGCATACGCCCTTTTTGGCCAAGGGCATCATTGTCAACGTTTTGCCGCTTTTCATGTGCTTTAAAGGCGAGTCGAATCTACCTCCTGAAATCTGTTTCCTGCAATTCTGCCTTGCTTTCAAATCCTCTTCGTTGCCTTCCCTCAATATATTTGTGGACGAGAGTTATCATTTATAACTCTGCAGGTTTGTGAATTGCAGTGGCCCTGAGCTCCATTTGTCAACTCGCTTTTTTGGGAGCTGGCCGCAAAAGCGCAGGATTGCTTCAGGCCCTATTCTGGTTCCGGGGGGCAGGCTGAGCCTGTGCTTCATTCTTCTTCCTGATGGGGAAATAGAGTGACCTGTGCCTGTCCCAACACCTAGAGCTAGTCTCTCGTTGGTTCCCCCTCTTCCCGTTCATCCTCAGGACAAATTGCAACCTGTACGAAACAAACAGGAGGTTCCAGGTGCTGATTCTCCAAGTAGGGAGATTGTTAGTAAAGCGGCTGGAATGGCGAACCCGAGCACAAGGAGAGGAGAAATGAGGTGCGTTTTAGAAACCTTTCCCGATCACACGCTGTACCATCTTCTGGGTTTCCCAGGCATGTTTTCGATGTAGGAAGATGCCCTTGAACCTTGAGATTTGGGACCCATGGGGTGGGTACCACGCGGTATTACTTTAAACGGTCTGCGTTTGCTCACCCAACCTCACCAATCCTCTCAGCCCCAAGATTGTCCAGCCTTTTGTCTCATCCAGCTGTGGGTCTAGATATGGTCAATCCAGGTTTTATCAGAGCCTCCGAACGGATTTTGTAAGAATTTCTCTCTCTTTCACTCTTTGTTTTATGGCGTTCATTTTAAGTAATTTATTTTGATAATGGGGTTGAGCTGCTTTTCCCTGCTGTGTTTATGCCGCTTTACACCCTCTTGATTCAACTCCAGAGAGATATCAATACATAGGTTTTAAGATTCTTGCTAGTCAGATATATTCTTGTGCGGTGAATAGGGGGTGTTGAGTCCAGTTCACTGAGCAGGGAGGAGGTCTTGTCTGTTACATATTTGGCTTACGGAACGGTATGTGAGCTAATTTCAAACCCTTGTTTTATGCATCAGCCCACCTCACCTTTCCCATTAAGCAGCCATAGTGTGTCTTCTAAATGTGTGACTCTGTTCTGTTTTGTAATTCAGTTCAAGTGTAGCGATTTCGACATGCCCTCTATAAGTGATATCTTAGGATAAGAGTCTTTTTCTGTGTGACTTATTTCACTTAGAATCCTCGTCCCTAAATCCACTCATCATGCTGCTACTAGCCTTATGACATTGATTTCATGGCTGAGTGATATTCCATTGTGCCTAAGTACCACAACTTCTTTATCCATTTTTCTCTTTCCTGGGATACTTAAGGTGTAGCTAAGTGGAGGTTCTTGTACACAGAGCAGCCCTAAACTTTGGGGTGCCTGTGTCTTGTTGATTTTTAGTTTTCCCAATTTATACGCCCATGAGTGGAAGTGCCCTATGCTCTGTAAGCTGTGTTTATTACATGTTTCAGGACACACCGTACACTTCTCCAGAGTGGCTGTTGGCAATTGACATCCCACCCCTCAGCCTAGCAAGGCTCCCATGTCTCCATGGCCTGTCCTGCATTTCTGGTGTTTACTCTTTTTGCAGCGTGGCCCTTTTGACCGATGGCAAGCGAGACTTCTTTGTAGTGCTGATTTGCACTTCCGGCTTGCTTGGTTGGCCAAAAAGGGCGTATGCGTTTTTTCCTGAATATATTCAGCAAAAAACGCATACGCCCTTTTTGGCCAAGGGCATCATTGTCAACGTTTTGCCGCTTTTCATGTGCTTTAAAGGCGAGTCGAATCTACCTCCTGAAATCTGTTTCCTGCAATTCTGCCTTGCTTTCAAATCCTCTTCGTTGCCTTCCCTCAATATATTTGTGGACGAGAGTTATCATTTATAACTCTGCAGGTTTGTGAATTGCAGTGGCCCTGAGCTCCATTTGTCAACTCGCTTTTTTGGGAGCTGGCCGCAAAAGCGCAGGATTGCTTCAGGCCCTATTCTGGTTCCGGGGGGCAGGCTGAGCCTGTGCTTCATTCTTCTTCCTGATGGGGAAATAGAGTGACCTGTGCCTGTCCCAACACCTAGAGCTAGTCTCTCGTTGGTTCCCCCTCTTCCCGTTCATCCTCAGGACAAATTGCAACCTGTACGAAAGAAACAGGAGCTTCAAGGTGCTGATTCTCCAAGTAGGGAGATTGTTAGTAAAGCGGCTGGAATGGCGAACCCGAGCACAAGGAGAGGAGAAATGAGGTGCGTTTTAGAAACCTTTCCCGATCACACGGTGTACCATCTTCTGGGTTTCCCAGGCATGTTTTCGATGTAGGAAGATGCCCTTGAACCTGGAGATTTGGGACCCATGGGGTGGGTACCACGCGGTATTACTTTAAACGGTCTGCGTTTGCTCACCCAACCTCACCAATCCTCTCAGCCCCAAGATTGTCCAGCCTTTTGTCTCATCCAGCTGTGGGTCTAGATATGGTCAATCCAGGTTGTATCAGAGCCTCCGAACGGATTTTGTAAGAATTTCTCTCTCTTTCACTGTCTTTGTTTTATGGCGTTCATTTTAAGTAATTTATTTTGATAATGGGGTTGAGCTGCTTTTCCCTGCTGTGTTTATGCCGCTTTACACCCTCTTGATTCAACTCCAGAGAGATATCAATACATAGGTTTTAAGATTCTTGCTAGTCAGATATATTCTTGTGCGGTGAATAGGGGGTGTTGAGTCCAGTTCACTGAGCAGGGAGGAGGTCTTGTCTGTTACATATTTGGCTTATGGAACGGTATGTGAGCTAATTTCAAACCCTTGTTTTATGCATCAGCCCACCTCACCTTTCCCGTTAAGCAGCCATAGTGTGTCTTCTAAATGTGTGACTCTGTTCTGTTTTGTAATTCAGTTCAAGTGTAGCGATTTCGACATGCCCTCTATAAGTGATATCTTAGGATAAGAGTCTTTTTCTGTGTGACTTATTTCACTTAGAATCCTCGTCCCTAAATCCACTCATCATGCTGCTACTAGCCTTATGACATTGATTTCATGGCTGAGTGATATTCCATTGTGCCTAAGTACCACAACTTCTTTATCCATTTTTCTCTTTCCTGGGATACTTAAGGTGTAGCTAAGTGGAGGTTCTTGTACACAGAGCAGCCCTAAACTTTGGGGTGCCTGTGTCTTGTTGATTTTTAGTTTTCCCAATTTATACGCCCATGAGTGGAAGTGCCCTATGCTCTGTAAGCTGTGTTTATTACATGTTTCAGGACACACCGTACACTTCTCCAGAGTGGCTGTTGGCAATTGACATCCCACCCCTCAGCCTAGCAAGGCTCCCATGTCTCCATGGCCTGTCCTGCATTTCTGGTGTTTACTCTTTTCGCAGCGTGGCCCTTTTGACCGATGGCAAGCGAGACTTCTTTGTAGTGCTGATTTGCACTTCCGGCTTGCTTGGTTGGCCAAAAAGGGCGTATGCGTTTTTTCCTGAATATATTCAGGAAAAAACGCATACTCCCTTTTTGGCCAAGGGCATCATTGTCAACGTTTTGCTGCTTTTCATGTGCTTTAAAGGCGAGTCGAATCTACCTCCTGAAATCTGTTTCCTGCAATTCTGCCTTGCTTTCAAATCCTCTTCATTGCCTTCCCTCAATATATTTGTGGACGAGAGTTATCATTTATAACTCTGCAGGTTTGTGAATTGCAGTGGCCCTGAGCTCCATTTGTCAACTCGCATTTTTGGGAGCTGGCCGCAAAAGCGCAGGATTGCTTCAGGCCCTATTCTGGTTCCGGGAGGCAGGCTGAGCCTGTGCTTCATTCTTCTTCCTGATGGGGAAATAGAGTGACCTGTGCCTGTCCCAACACCTAGAGCTAGTCTCTCGTTGGTTCCCCGTCTTCCCGTTCATCCTCAGGACAAATTGCAACCTGTACGAAACAAACAGGAGGTTCCAGGTGCTGATTCTCCAAGTAGGGAGATTGTTAGTAAAGCGGCTGGAATGGCGAACCCGAGCACAAGGAGAGGAGAAATGAGGTGCGTTTTAGAAACCTTTCCCGATCACACGGTGTACCATCTTCTGGGTTTCCCAGGCATGTTTTCGATGTAGGAAGATGCCCTTGAACCTGGAGATTTGGGACCCATGGGGTGGGTACCACGCGGTATTACTTTAAACGGTCTGCGTTTGCTCACCCAACCTCACCAATCCTCTCAGCCCCAAGATTGTCCAGCCTTTTGTCTCATCCAGCTGTGGGTCTAGATATGGTCAATCCAGGTTGTATCAGAGCCTCCGAACGGATTTTGTAAGAATTTCTCTCTCTTTCACTGTCTTTGTTTTATGGCGTTCATTTTAAGTAATTTATTTTGATAATGGGGTTGAGCTGCTTTTCCCTGCTGTGTTTATGCCGCTTTACACCCTCTTGATTCAACTCCAGAGAGATATCAATACATAGGTTTTAAGATTCTTGATAGTCAGATATATTCTTGTGCGGTGAATAGGGGGTGTTGAGTCCAGTTCACTGAGCAGGGAGGAGGTCTTGTCTGTTACATATTTGGCTTATGGAACGGTATGTGAGCTAATTTCAAACCCTTGTTTTATGCATCACCCCACCTCACCTTTCCCGTTAAGCAGCCATAGTGTGTCTTCTAAATGTGTGACTCTGTTCTGTTTTGTAATTCACTTCAAGTGTAGCGATTTCGACATGCCCTCTATAAGTGATATCTTAGGATAAGAGTCTTTTTCTGTGTGACTTATTTCACTTAGAATCCTCGTCCCTAAATCCACTCATCATGCTGCTACTAGCCTTATGACATTGATTTCATGGCTGAGTGATATTCCATTGTGCCTAAGTACCACAACTTCTTTATCCATTTTTCTCTTTCCTGGGATACTTAAGGTGTAGCTAAGTGGAGGTTCTTGTACACAGAGCAGCCCTAAACTTTGGGGTGCCTGTGTCTTGTTGATTTTTAGTTTTCCCAATTTATACGCCCATGAGTGGAAGTGCCCTATGCTCTGTAAGCTGTGTTTATTACATGTTTCAGGACACACCGTACACTTCTCCAGAGTGGCTGTTGGCAATTGACATCCCACCCCTCAGCCTAGCAAGGCTCCCATGTCTCCATGGCCTGTCCTGCATTTCTGGTGTTTACTCTTTTCGCAGCGTGGCCCTTTTGACCGATGGCAAGCGAGACTTCTTTGTAGTGCTGATTTGCACTTCCGGCTTGCTTGGTTGGCCAAAAAGGGCGTATGCGTTTTTTCCTGAATATATTCAGGAAAAAACGCATACGCCCTTTTTGGCCAAGGGCATCATTGTCAACGTTTTGCTGCTTTTCATGTGCTTTAAAGGCGAGTCGAATCTACCTCCTGAAATCTGTTTCCTGCAATTCTGCCTTGCTTTCAAATCCTCTTCATTGCCTTCCCTCAATATATTTGTGGACGAGAGTTATCATTTATAACTCTGCAGGTTTGTGAATTGCAGTGGCCCTGAGCTCCATTTGTCAACTCGCTTTTTTGGGAGCTGGCCGCAAAAGCGCAGGATTGCTTCAGGCCCTATTCTGGTTCCGGGAGGCAGGCTGAGCCTGTGCTTCATTCTTCTTCCTGATGGGGAAATAGAGTGACCTGTGCCTGTCCCAACACCTAGAGCTCGTCTCTCGTTGGTTCCCCGTCTTCCCGTTCATCCTCAGGACAAATTGCAACCTGTACGAAACAAACAGGAGGTTCCAGGTGCTGATTCTCCAAGTAGGGAGATTGTTAGTAAAGCGGCTGGAATGGCGAACCCGAGCACAAGGAGAGGAGAAATGAGGTGCGTTTTAGAAACCTTTCCCGATCACACGGTGTACCATCTTCTGGGTTTCCCAGGCATGTTTTCGATGTAGGAAGATGCCCTTGAACCTGGAGATTTGGGACCCATGGGGTGGGTACCACGCGGTATTACTTTAAACAGTCTGCGTTTGCTCACCCAACCTCACCAATCCTCTCAGCCCCAAGATTGTCCAGCCTTTTGTCTCATCCAGCTGTGGGTCTAGATATGGTCAATCCAGGTTGCATCAGAGCCTCCGAACGGATTTTGTAAGAATTTCTCTCTCTTTCACTGTCTTTGTTTTATGGCGTTCATTTTAAGTAATTTATTTTGATAATGGGGTTGAGCTGCTTTTCCCTGCTGTGTTTATGCCGCTTTACACCCTCTTGATTCAACTCCAGAGAGATATCAATACATAGGTTTTAAGATTCTTGCTAGTCAGATATATTCTTGTGCGGTGAATAGGGGGTGTTGAGTCCAGTTCACTGAGCAGGGAGGAGGTCTTGTCTGTTACATATTTGGCTTATGGAACGGTATGTGAGCTAATTTCAAACCCTTGTTTTATGCATCAGCCCACCTCACCTTTCCCGTTAAGCAGCCATAGTGTGTCTTCTAAATGTGTGACTCTGTTCTGTTTTGTAATTCAGTTCAAGTGTAGCGATTTCGACATGCCCTCTATAAGTGATATCTTAGGATAAGAGTCTTTTTCTGTGTGACTTATTTCACTTAGAATCCTCGTCCCTAAATCCACTCATCATGCTGCTACTAGCCTTATGACATTGATTTCATGGCTGAGTGATATTCCATTGTGCCTAAGTACCACAACTTCTTTATCCATTTTTCTCTTTCCTGGGATACTTAAGGTGTAGCTAAGTGGAGGTTCTTGTACACAGAGCAGCCCTAAACTTTGGGGTGCCTGTGTCTTGTTGATTTTTAGTTTTCCCAATTTATACGCCCATGAGTGGAAGTGCCCTATGCTCTGTAAGCTGTGTTTATTACATGTTTCAGGACACACCGTACACTTCTCCAGAGTGGCTGTTGGCAATTGACATCCCACCCCTCAGCCTAGCAAGGCTCCCATGTCTCCATGGCCTGTCCTGCATTTCTGGTGTTTACTCTTTTTGCAGCGTGGCCCTTTTGACCGATGGCAAGCGAGACTTCTTTGTAGTGCTGATTTGCACTTCCGGCTTGCTTGGTTGGCCAAAAAGGGCGTATGCGTTTTTTCCTGAATATATTCAGCAAAAAACGCATACGCCCTTTTTGGCCAAGGGCATCATTGTCAACGTTTTGCCGCTTTTCATGTGCTTTAAAGGCGAGTCGAATCTACCTCCTGAAATCTGTTTCCTGCAATTCTGCCTTGCTTTCAAATCCTCTTCGTTGCCTTCCCTCAATATATTTGTGGACGAGAGTTATCATTTATAACTCTGCAGGTTTGTGAATTGCAGTGGCCCTGAGCTCCATTTGTCAACTCGCTTTTTTGGGAGCTGGCCGCAAAAGCGCAGGATTGCTTCAGGCCCTATTCTGGTTCCGGGGGGCAGGCTGAGCCTGTGCTTCATTCTTCTTCCTGATGGGGAAATAGAGTGACCTGTGCCTGTCCCAACACCTAGAGCTAGTCTCTCGTTGGTTCCCCCTCTTCCCGTTCATCCTCAGGACAAATTGCAACCTGTACGAAACAAACAGGAGGTTCCAGGTGCTGATTCTCCAAGTAGGGAGATTGTTAGTAAAGCGGCTGGAATGGCGAACCCGAGCACAAGGAGAGGAGAAATGAGGTGCGTTTTAGAAACCTTTCCTGATCACACGGTGTACCATCTTCTGGGTTTCCCAGGCATGTTTTCGATGTAGGAAGATGCCCTTGAACCTGGAGATTTGGGACCCATGGGGTGGGTACCACGCGGTATTACTTTAAACGGTCTGCGTTTGCTCACCCAACCTCACCAATCCTCTCAGCCCCAAGATTGTCCAGCCTTTTGTCTCATCCAGCTGTGGGTCTAGATATGGTCAATCCAGGTTGTATCAGAGCCTCCGAACGGATTTTGTAAGAATTTCTCTCTCTTTCACTGTCTTTGTTTTATGGCGTTCATTTTAAGTAATTTATTTTGATAATGGGGTTGAGCTGCTTTTCCCTGCTGTGTTTATGCCGCTTTACACCCTCTTGATTCAACTCCAGAGAGATATCAATACATAGGTTTTAAGATTCTTGCTAGTCAGATATATTCTTGTGCGGTGAATAGGGGGTGTTGAGTCCAGTTCACTGAGCAGGGAGGAGGTCTTGTCTGTTACATATTTGGCTTATGGAACGGTATGTGAGCTAATTTCAAACCCTTGTTTTATGCATCAGCCCACCTCACCTTTCCCGTTAAGCAGCCATAGTGTGTCTTCTAAATGTGTGACTCTGTTCTGTTTTGTAATTCAGTTCAAGTGTAGCGATTTCGACATGCCCTCTATAAGTGATATCTTAGGATAAGAGTCTTTTTCTGTGTGACTTATTTCACTTAGAATCCTCGTCCCTAAATCCACTCATCATGCTGCTACTAGCCTTATGACATTGATTTCATGGCTGAGTGATATTCCATTGTGCCTAAGTACCACAACTTCTTTATCCATTTTTCTCTTTCCTGGGATACTTAAGGTGTAGCTAAGTGGAGGTTCTTGTACACAGAGCAGCCCTAAACTTTGGGGTGCCTGTGTCTTGTTGATTTTTAGTTTTCCCAATTTATACGCCCATGAGTGGAAGTGCCCTATGCTCTGTAAGCTGTGTTTATTACATGTTTCAGGACACACCGTACACTTCTCCAGAGTGGCTGTTGGCAATTGACATCCCACCCCTCAGCCTAGCAAGGCTCCCATGTCTCCATGGCCTGTCCTGCATTTCTGGTGTTTACTCTTTTTGCAGCGTGGCCCTTTTGACCGATGGCAAGCGAGACTTCTTTGTAGTGCTGATTTGCACTTCCGGCTTGCTTGGTTGGCCAAAAAGGGCGTATGCGTTTTTTCCTGAATATATTCAGGAAAAAACGCATTCGCCCTTTTTGGCCAAGGGCATCATTGTCAACGTTTTGCTGCTTTTCATGTGCTTTAAAGGCGAGTCGAATCTACCTCCTGAAATCTGTTTCCTGCAATTCTGCCTTGCTTTCAAATCTTCTTCATTGCCTTCCCTCAATATATTTGTGGACGAGAGTTATCATTTATAACTCTGCAGGTTTGTGAATTGCAGTGGCCCTGAGCTCCATTTGTCAACTCGCTTTTTTGGGAGCTGGCCGCAAAAGCGCAGGATTGCTTCAGGCCCTATTCTGGTTCCGGGGGGCAGGCTGAGCCTGTGCTTCATTCTTCTTCCTGATGGGGAAATAGAGTGACCTGTGCCTGTCCCAACACCTAGAGCTAGTCTCTCATTGGTTCCCCGTCTTCCCGTTCATCCTCAGGACAAATTGCAACCTGTACGAAACAAACAGGAGGTTCAAGGTGCTGATTCTCCAAGTAGGGAGATTGTTAGTAAAGCGGCTGGAATGGCGAACCCGAGCACAAGGAGAGGAGAAATGAGGTGCGTTTTAGAAACCTTTCCCGATCACACGGTGTACCATCTTCTGGGTTTCCCAGGCATGTTTTCGATGTAGGAAGATGCCCTTGAACCTGGAGATTTGGGACCCATGGCGTGGGTACCACGCGGTATTACTTTAAACGGTCTGCGTTTGCTCACCCAACCTCACCAATCCTCTCAGCCCCAAGATTGTCCAGCCTTTTGTCTCATCCAGCTGTGGGTCTAGATATGGTCAATCCAGGTTGCATCAGAGCCTCCGAACGGATTTTGTAAGAATTTCTCTCTCTTTCACTGTCTTTGTTTTATGGCGTTCATTTTAAGTAATTTATTTTGATAATGGGGTTGAGCTGCTTTTCCCTGCTGTGTTTATGCCGCTTTACACCCTCTTGATTCAACTCCAGAGAGATATCAATACATAGGTTTTAAGATTCTTGCTAGTCAGATATATTCTTGTGCGGTGAATAGGGGGTGTTGAGTCCAGTTCACTGAGCAGGAAGGAGGTCTTGTCTGTTACATATTTGGCTTATGGAACGGTATGTGAGCTAATTTCAAACCCTTGTTTTATGCATCACCCCACCTCACCTTTCCCGTTAAGCAGCCATAGTGTGTCTTCTAAATGTGTGACTCTGTTCTGTTTTGTAATTCAGTTCAAGTGTAGCGATTTCGACATGCCCTCTATAAGTGATATCTTAGGATAAGAGTCTTTTTCTGTGTGACTTATTTCACTTAGAATCCTCGTCCCTAAATCCACTCATCATGCTGCTACTAGCCTTATGACATTGATTTCATGGCTGAGTGATATTCCATTGTGCCTAAGTACCACAACTTCTTTATCCATTTTTCTCTTTCCTGGCATGTTTAAGGTGTACCTAAGTGGAGGTTCTTGTACACAGAGCAGCCGGAAATTTTGGGGTGCCTGTGTCTTGTTGATTTTTAGTTTTCCCAATTTATACGCCCATGAGTGGAAGTGCCCTATGCTCTGTAAGCTGTGTTTATTACATGTTTCAGGACACACCGTACACTTCTCCAGAGTGGCTGTTGACAATTGGCATGCTGCCCATCAGCGTAGCAAGGCTCCCATGTCTCCATGGCCTGTCCTGAATTTCTGGTTTTTACACTTTTGGCAGCATGGCCCTTTTGACCGATGGCAAGCGAGACTTCTTTGTAGTGCTGATTTGCACTTCCGGCTTGCTTGGTTGGCCAAAAAGGGCGTATGCGTTTTTTCCTGAATATATTCAGGAAAAAACGCATACGCCCTTTTTGGCCAAGGGCATCATTGTCAACGTTTTGCTGCTTTTCATGTGCTTTAAAGGCGAGTCGAATCTACCTCCTGAAATCTGTTTCCTGCAATTCTGCCTTGCTTTCAAATCTTCTTCATTGCCTTCCCTCAATATATTTGTGGACGAGAGTTATCATTTATAACTCTGCAGGTTTGTGAATTGCAGTGGCCCTGAGCTCCATTTGTCAACTCGCTTTTTTGGGAGCTGGCCGCAAAAGCGCAGGATTGCTTCAGGCCCTATTCTGGTTCCGGGGGGCAGGCTGAGCCTGTGCTTCATTCTTCTTCCTGATGGGGAAATAGAGTGACCTGTGCCTGTCCCAACACCTAGAGCTAGTCTCTCGTTGGTTCCCCGTCTTCCCGTTCATCCTCAGGACAAATTGCAACCTGTACGAAACAAACAGGAGGTTCCAGGTGCTGATTCTCCAAGTAGGGAGATTGTTAGTAAAGCGGCTGGAATGGCGAACCCGAGCACAAGGAGAGGAGAAATGAGGTGCGTTTTAGAAACCTTTCCCGATCACACGGTGTACCATCTTCTGGGTTTCCCAGGCATGTTTTCGATGTAGGAAGATGCCCTTGAACCTGGAGATTTGGGACCCATGGCGTGGGTACCACGCGGTATTACTTTAAACGGTCTGCGTTTGCTCACCCAACCTCACCAATCCTCTCAGCCCCAAGATTGTCCAGCCTTTTGTCTCATCCAGCTGTGGGTCTAGATATGGTCAATCCAGGTTGCATCAGAGCCTCCGAACGGATTTTGTAAGAATTTCTCTCTCTTTCACTGTCTTTGTTTTATGGCGTTCATTTTAAGTAATTTATTTTGATAATGGGGTTGAGCTGCTTTTCCCTGCTGTGTTTATGCCGCTTTACACCCTCTTGATTCAACTCCAGAGAGATATCAATACATAGGTTTCAAGATTCTTGCTAGTCAGATATATTCTTGTGCGGTGAATAGGGGGTGTTGAGTCCAGTTCACTGAGCAGGGAGGAGGTCTTGTCTGTTACATATTTGGCTTATGGAACGGTATGTGAGCTAATTTCAAACCCTTGTTTTATGCATCAGCCCACCTCACCTTTCCCGTTAAGCAGCCATAGTGTGTCTTCTAAATGTGTGACTCTGTTCTGTTTTGTAATTCAGTTCAAGTGTAGCGATTTCGACATGCCCTCTATAAGTGATATCTTAGGATAAGAGTCTTTTTCTGTGTGACTTATTTCACTTAGAATCCTCGTCCCTAAATCCACTCATCATGCTGCTACTAGCCTTATGACATTGATTTCATGGCTGAGTGATATTCCATTGTGCCTAAGTACCACAACTTCTTTATCCATTTTTCTCTTTCCTGGGATACTTAAGGTGTAGCTAAGTGGAGGTTCTTGTACACAGAGCAGCCCTAAACTTTGGGGTGCCTGTGTCTTGTTGATTTTTAGTTTTCCCAATTTATACGCCCATGAGTGGAAGTGCCCTATGCTCTGTAAGCTGTGTTTATTACATGTTTCAGGACACACCGTACACTTCTCCAGAGTGGCTGTTGGCAATTGACATCCCACCCCGAAGCCTAGCAAGGCTCCCATGTCTCCATGGCCTGTCCTGCATTTCTGGTGTTTACTCTTTTCGCAGCGTGGCCCTTTTGACCGATGGCAAGCGAGACTTCTTTGTAGTGCTGATTTGCACTTCCGGCTTGCTTGGTTGGCCAAAAAGGGCGTATGCGTTTTTTCCTGAATATATTCAGCAAAAAACGCATACGCCCTTTTTGGCCAAGGGCATCATTGTCAACGTTTTGCCGCTTTTCATGTGCTTTAAAGGCGAGTCGAATCTACCTCCTGAAATCTGTTTCCTGCAATTCTGCCTTGCTTTCAAATCCTCTTCGTTGCCTTCCCTCAATATATTTGTGGACGAGAGTTATCATTTATAACTCTGCAGGTTTGTGAATTGCAGTGGCCCTGAGCTCCATTTGTCAACTCGCTTTTTTGGGAGCTGGCCGCAAAAGCGCAGGATTGCTTCAGGCCCTATTCTGGTTCCGGGGGGCAGGCTGAGCCTGTGCTTCATTCTTCTTCCTGATGGGGAAATAGAGTGACCTGTGCCTGTCCCAACACCTAGAGCTAGTCTCTCGTTGGTTCCCCCTCTTCCCGTTCATCCTCAGGACAAATTGCAACCTGTACGAAAGAAACAGGAGCTTCAAGGTGCTGATTCTCCAAGTAGGGAGATTGTTAGTAAAGCGGCTGGAATGGCGAACCCGAGCACAAGGAGAGGAGAAATGAGGTGCGTTTTAGAAACCTTTCCCGATCACACGCTGTACCATCTTCTGGGTTTCCCATGCACGTTTTCAATGTAGGAAGATGCCCTTGAACCTGGAGATTTGGGACCCATGGGGTGGGTACCCCGCGGTATTACTTTAAAGGGTCTGCGTTTCCTCACCCAACCTCACCAAACCTCTCAGCCCCAAGAGTGTCCAGCCTTATGTCTCATCCAGCTGTTGGTCTAGATATGGTCAATCCAGGTTGCATCAGAGCCTCCGAACGGATTTTGTAAGAATTTCTCTCTCTTTCACTGTCTTTGTTTTATGGCGTTCATTTTAAGTAATTTATTTTGATAATGGGGTTGAGCTGCTTTTCCCTGCTGTGTTTATGCCGCTTTACACCCTCTTGATTCAACTCCAGAGAGATATCAATACATAGGTTTTAAGATTCTTGCTAGTCAGGTATATTCTGGTGCGGTGAATAGGGGGTGTTGAGTCCAGTTCACTGAGCAGGGAGGAGGTCTTGTCTGTTACATATTTGGCTTATGGAACGGTATGTGAGCTAATTTCAAACCCTTGTTTTATGCATCACCCCACCTCACCTTTCCCGTTAAGCAGCCATAGTGTGTCTTCTAAATATGTGACTCTGTTCTGTTTTGTAATTCACTTCAAGTGTAGCGATTTTCACATGCCCTCTATAAGTGATATCTTAGGATAACTGTCTTTTTCTGTGTGACTTATTTCACTTAGAATCCTCGTCCCTAAATCCACTCATCATGCTGCTACTAGCCTTATGACATTGATTTCATGGCTGAGTGATATTCCATTGTGCCTAAGTACCACAACTTCTTTATCCATTTTTCTCTTTCCTGGCATGTTTAAGGTGTACCTAAGTGGAGGTTCTTGTACACAGAGCAGCCGGAAACTTTGGGGTGCCTGTGTCTTGTTGATTTTTAGTTTTCCCAATTTATACGCCCATGAGTGGAAGTGCCCTATGCTCTGTAAGCTGTGTTTATTACATGTTTCAGGACACACCGTACACTTCTCCAGAGTGGCTGTTGACAATTGGCATGCTGCCCATTAGCGTAGCAAGGCTCCCATGTCTCCATGGCCTGTCCTGAATTTCTGGTTTTTACACTTTTGGCAGCATGGCCCTTTTGACCGATGGCAAGCGAGACTTCTTTGTAGTGCTGATTTGCACTTCCGGCTTGCTTGGTTGGCCAAAAAGGGCGTATGCGTTTTTTCCTGAATATATTCAGCAAAAAACGCATACGCCCTTTTTGGCCAAGGGCATCATTGTCAACGTTTTGCTGCTTTTCATGTGCTTTAAAGGCGAGTCGAATCTACCTCCTGAAATCTGTTTCCTGCAATTCTGCCTTGCTTTCAAATCTTCTTCATTGCCTTCCCTCAATATATTTGTGGACGAGAGTTATCATTTATAACTCTGCAGGTTTGTGAATTGCAGTGGCCCTGAGCTCCATTTGTCAACTCGCTTTTTTGGGAGCTGGCCGCAAAAGTGCAGGATTGCTTCAGGCCCTATTCTGGTTCCGGGGGGCAGGCTGAGCCTGTGCTTCATTCTTCTTCCTGATGGGGAAATAGAGTGACCTGTGCCTGTCCCAACACCTAGAGCTAGTCTCTCGTTGGTTCCCCGTCTTCCCGTTCATCCTCAGGACAAATTGCAACCTGTACGAAACAAACAGGAGGTTCCAGGTGCTGATTCTCCAAGTAGGGAGATTGTTAGTAAAGCGGCTGGAATGGCGAACCCGAGCACAAGGAGAGGAGAAATGAGGTGCGTTTTAGAAACCTTTCCCGATCACACGGTGTACCATCTTCTGGGTTTCCCAGGCATGTTTTCGATGTAGGAAGATGCCCTTGAACCTGGAGATTTGGGACCCATGGCGTGGGTACCACGCGGTATTACTTTAAACGGTCTGCGTTTGCTCACCCAACCTCACCAATCCTCTCAGCCCCAAGATTGTCCAGCCTTTTGTCTCATCCAGCTGTGGGTGTAGATATGGTCAATCCAGGTTGTATCAGAGCCTCCGAACGGATTTTGTAAGAATTTCTCTCTCTTTCACTGTCTTTGTTTTATGGCGTTCATTTTAAGTAATTTATTTTGATAATGGGGTTGAGCTGCTTTTCCCTGCTGTGTTTATGCCGCTTTACACCCTCTTGATTCAACTCCAGAGAGATATCAATACATAGGTTTTAAGATTCTTGCTAGTCAGATATATTCTTGTGCGGTGAATAGGGGGTGTTGAGTCCAGTTCACTGAGCAGGGAGGAGGTCTTGTCTGTTACATATTTGGCTTATGGAACGGTATGTGAGCTAATTTCAAACCCTTGTTTTATGCATCAGCCCACCTCACCTTTCCCGTTAAGCAGCCATAGTGTGTCTTCTAAATGTGTGACTCTGTTCTGTTTTGTAATTCAGTTCAAGTGTAGCGATTTCGACATGCCCTCTATAAGTGATATCTTAGGATAAGAGTCTTTTTCTGTGTGACTTATTTCACTTAGAATCCTCGTCCCTAAATCCACTCATCATGCTGCTACTAGCCTTATGACATTGATTTCATGGCTGAGTGATATTCCATTGTGCCTAAGTACCACAACTTCTTTATCCATTTTTCTCTTTCCTGGGATACTTAAGGTGTAGCTAAGTGGAGGTTCTTGTACACAGAGCAGCCCTAAACTTTGGGGTGCCTGTGTCTTGTTGATTTTTAGTTTTCCCAATTTATACGCCCATGAGTGGAAGTGCCCTATGCTCTGTAAGCTGTGTTTATTACATGTTTCAGGACACACCGTACACTTCTCCAGAGTGGCTGTTGGCAATTGACATCCCACCCCGAAGCCTAGCAAGGCTCCCATGTCTCCATGGCCTGTCCTGCATTTCTGGTGTTTACTCTTTTCGCAGCGTGGCCCTTTTGACCGATGGCAAGCGAGACTTCTTTGTAGTGCTGATTTGCACTTCCGGCTTGCTTGGTTGGCCAAAAAGGGCGTATGCGTTTTTTCCTGAATATATTCAGCAAAAAACGCATACGCCCTTTTTGGCCAAGGGCATCATTGTCAACGTTTTGCCGCTTTTCATGTGCTTTAAAGGCGAGTCGAATCTACCTCCTGAAATCTGTTTCCTGCAATTCTGCCTTGCTTTCAAATCCTCTTCGTTGCCTTCCCTCAATATATTTGTGGACGAGAGTTATCATTTATAACTCTGCAGGTTTGTGAATTGCAGTGGCCCTGAGCTCCATTTGTCAACTCGCTTTTTTGGGAGCTGGCCGCAAAAGCGCAGGATTGCTTCAGGCCCTATTCTGGTTCCGGGGGGCAGGCTGAGCCTGTGCTTCATTCTTCTTCCTGATGGGGAAATAGAGTGACCTGTGCCTGTCCCAACACCTAGAGCTAGTCTCTCGTTGGTTCCCCCTCTTCCCGTTCATCCTCAGGACAAATTGCAACCTGTACGAAAGAAACAGGAGCTTCAAGGTGCTGATTCTCCAAGTAGGGAGATTGTTAGTAAAGCGGCTGGAATGGCGAACCCGAGCACAAGGAGAGGAGAAATGAGGTGCGTTTTAGAAACCTTTCCCGATCACACGCTGTACCATCTTCTGGGTTTCCCATGCACGTTTTCAATGTAGGAAGATGCCCTTGAACCTGGAGATTTGGGACCCATGGGGTGGGTACCCCGCGGTATTACTTTAAAGGGTCTGCGTTTCCTCACCCAACCTCACCAAACCTCTCAGCCCCAAGAGTGTCCAGCCTTATGTCTCATCCAGCTGTGGGTCTAGATATGGTCAATCCAGGTTGCATCAGAGCCTCCGAACGGATTTTGTAAGAATTTCTCTCTCTTTCACTGTCTTTGTTTTATGGCGTTCATTTTAAGTAATTTATTTTGATAATGGGGTTGAGCTGCTTTTCCCTGCTGTGTTTATGCCGCTTTACACCCTCTTGATTCAACTCCAGAGAGATATCAATACATAGGTTTTAAGATTCTTGCTAGTCAGGTATATTCTGGTGCGGTGAATAGGGGGTGTTGAGTCCAGTTCACTGAGCAGGGAGGAGGTCTTGTCTGTTACATATTTGGCTTATGGAACGGTATGTGAGCTAATTTCAAACCCTTGTTTTATGCATCAGCCCACCTCACCTTTCCCGTTAAGCAGCCATGGTGTGTCTTCTAAATATGTGACTCTGTTCTGTTTTGTAATTCACTTCAAGTGTAGCGATTTTCACATGCCCTCTATAAGTGATATCTTAGGATAACTGTCTTTTTCTGTGTGACTTATTTCACTTAGAATCCTCGTCCCTAAATCCACTCATCATGCTGCTACTAGCCTTATGACATTGATTTCATGGCTGAGTGATATTCCATTGTGCCTAAGTACCACAACTTCTTTATCCATTTTTCTCTTTCCTGGCATGTTTAAGGTGTACCTAAGTGGAGGTTCTTGTACACAGAGCAGCCGGAAACTTTGGGGTGCCTGTGTCTTGTTGATTTTTAGTTTTCCCAATTTATACGCCCATGAGTGGAAGTGCCCTATGCTCTGTAAGCTGTGTTTATTACATGTTTCAGGACACACCGTACACTTCTCCAGAGTGGCTGTTGACAATTGGCATGCTGCCCATTAGCGTAGCAAGGCTCCCATGTCTCCATGGCCTGTCCTGAATTTCTGGTTTTTACACTTTTGGCAGCATGGCCCTTTTGACCGATGGCAAGCGAGACTTCTTTGTAGTGCTGATTTGCACTTCCGGCTTGCTTGGTTGGCCAAAAAGGGCGTATGCGTTTTTTCCTGAATATATTCAGCAAAAAACGCATACGCCCTTTTTGGCCAAGGGCATCATTGTCAACGTTTTGCTGCTTTTCATGTGCTTTAAAGGCGAGTCGAATCTACCTCCTGAAATCTGTTTCCTGCAATTCTGCCTTGCTTTCAAATCTTCTTCATTGCCTTCCCTCAATATATTTGTGGACGAGAGTTATCATTTATAACTCTGCAGGTTTGTGAATTGCAGTGGCCCTGAGCTCCATTTGTCAACTCGCTTTTTTGGGAGCTGGCCGCAAAAGTGCAGGATTGCTTCAGGCCCTATTCTGGTTCCGGGGGGCAGGCTGAGCCTGTGCTTCATTCTTCTTCCTGATGGGGAAATAGAGTGACCTGTGCCTGTCCCAACACCTAGAGCTAGTCTCTCGTTGGTTCCCCGTCTTCCCGTTCATCCTCAGGACAAATTGCAACCTGTACGAAACAAACAGGAGGTTCCAGGTGCTGATTCTCCAAGTAGTGAGATTGTTAGTAAAGCGGCTGGAATGGCGAACCCGAGCACAAGGAGAGGAGAAATGAGGTGCGTTTTAGAAACCTTTCCCGATCACACGGTGTACCATCTTCTGGGTTTCCCAGGCATGTTTTCGATGTAGGAAGATGCCCTTGAACCTGGAGATTTGGGACCCATGGCGTGGGTACCACGCGGTATTACTTTAAACGGTCTGCGTTTGCTCACCCAACCTCACCAATCCTCTCAGCCCCAAGATTGTCCAGCCTTTTGTCTCATCCAGCTGTGGGTGTAGATATGGTCAATCCAGGTTGTATCAGAGCCTCCGAACGGATTTTGTAAGAATTTCTCTCTCTTTCACTGTCTTTGTTTTATGGCGTTCATTTTAAGTAATTTATTTTGATAATGGGGTTGAGCTGCTTTTCCCTGCTGTGTTTATGCCGCTTTACACCCTCTTGATTCAACTCCAGAGAGATATCAATACATAGGTTTTAAGATTCTTGCTAGTCAGATATATTCTTGTGCGGTGAATAGGGGGTGTTGAGTCCAGTTCACTGAGCAGGGAGGAGGTCTTGTCTGTTACATATTTGGCTTATGGAACGGTATGTGAGCTAATTTCAAACCCTTGTTTTATGCATCAGCCCACCTCACCTTTCCCGTTAAGCAGCCATAGTGTGTCTTCTAAATGTGTGACTCTGTTCTGTTTTGTAATTCAGTTCAAGTGTAGCGATTTCGACATGCCCTCTATAAGTGATATCTTAGGATAAGAGTCTTTTTCTGTGTGACTTATTTCACTTAGAATCCTCGTCCCTAAATCCACTCATCATGCTGCTACTAGCCTTATGACATTGATTTCATGGCTGAGTGATATTCCATTGTGCCTAAGTACCACAACTTCTTTATCCATTTTTCTCTTTCCTGGGATACTTAAGGTGTAGCTAAGTGGAGGTTCTTGTACACAGAGCAGCCCTAAACTTTGGGGTGCCTGTGTCTTGTTGATTTTTAGTTTTCCCAATTTATACGCCCATGAGTGGAAGTGCCCTATGCTCTGTAAGCTGTGTTTATTACATGTTTCAGGACACACCGTACACTTCTCCAGAGTGGCTGTTGGCAATTGACATCCCACCCCTCAGCCTAGCAAGGCTCCCATGTCTCCATGGCCTGTCCTGCATTTCTGGTGTTTACTCTTTTCGCAGCGTGGCCCTTTTGACCGATGGCAAGCGAGACTTCTTTGTAGTGCTGATTTGCACTTCCGGCTTGCTTGGTTGGCCAAAAAGGGCGTATGCGTTTTTTCCTGAATATATTCAGCAAAAAACGCATACGCCCTTTTTGGCCAAGGGCATCATTGTCAACGTTTTGCTGCTTTTCATGTGCTTTAAAGGCGAGTCGAATCTACCTCCTGAAATCTGTTTCCTGCAATTCTGCCTTGCTTTCAAATCTTCTTCGTTGCCTTCCCTCAATATATTTGTGGACGAGAGTTATCATTTATAACTCTGCAGGTTTGTGAATTGCAGTGGCCCTGAGCTCCATTTGTCAACTCGCTTTTTTGGGAGCTGGCCGCAAAAGCGCAGGATTGCTTCAGGCCCTATTCTGGTTCCGGGGGGCAGGCTGAGCCTGTGCTTCATTCTTCTTCCTGATGGGGAAATAGAGTGACCTGTGCCTGTCCCAACACCTAGAGCTAGTCTCTCGTTGGTTCCCCCTCTTCCCGTTCATCCTCAGGACAAATTGCAACCTGTACGAAAGAAACAGGAGCTTCAAGGTGCTGATTCTCCAAGTAGGGAGATTGTTAGTAAAGCAGCTGGAATGGCGAACCTGAGCACAAGGAGAGGAGCAATGAGGTGCGTTTTAGAAACCTTTCCCGATCACACGCTGTACCATCTTCTGGGTTTCCCATGCACGTTTTCGATGTAGGAAGATGCCCTTGAACCTGGAGATTTGGGACCCATGGGGTGGGTACCCCGCGGTATTACTTTAAAGAGTCTGCGTTTCCTCACCCAACCTCACCAAACCTCTCAGCCCCAAGAGTGTCCAGCCTTATGTCTCATCCAGCTGTGGGTCTAGATATGGTCAATCCAGGTTGCATCAGAGCCTCCGAACGGATTTTGTAAGAATTTCTCTCTCTTTCACTGTCTTTGTTTTATGGCGTTCATTTTAAGTAATTTATTTTGATAATGGGGTTGAGCTGCTTTTCCCTGCTGTGTTTATGCCGCTTTACACCCTCTTGATTCAACTCCAGAGAGATATCAATACATAGGTTTTAAGATTCTTGCTAGTCAGGTATATTCTGGTGCGGTGAATAGGGGGTGTTGAGTCCAGTTCACTGAGCAGGGAGGAGGTCTTGTCTGTTACATATTTGGCTTATGGAACGGTATGTGAGCTAATTTCAAACCCTTGTTTTATGCATCACCCCACCTCACCTTTCCCGTTAAGCAGCCATAGTGTGTCTTCTAAATATGTGACTCTGTTCTGTTTTGTAATTCACTTCAAGTGTAGCGATTTTCACATGCCCTCTATAAGTGATATCTTAGGATAATTGTCTTTTTCTGTGTGACTTATTTCACTTAGAATCCTCGTCCCTAAATCCACTCATCATGCTGCTACTAGCCTTATGACATTGATTTCATGGCTGAGTGATATTCCATTGTGCCTAAGTACCACAACTTCTTTATCCATTTTTCTCTTTCCTGGCATGTTTAAGGTGTACCTAAGTGGAGGTTCTTGTACACAGAGCAGCCGGAAACTTTGGGGTGCCTGTGTCTTGTTGCTTTTTAGTTTTCCCAATTTATACGCCCATGAGTGGAAGTGCCCTATGCTCTGTAAGCTGTGTTTATTACATGTTTCAGGACACACCGTACACTTCTCCAGAGTGGCTGTTGACAATTGGCATGCTGCCCATCAGCGTAGCAAGGCTCCCATGTCTCCATGGCCTGTCCTGAATTTCTGGTTTTTACACTTTTGGCAGCATGGCCATTTTGACCGATGGCAAGCGAGACTTCTTTGTAGTGCTGATTTGCACTTCCGGCTTGCTTGGTTGGCCAAAAAGGGCGTATGCGTTTTTTCCTGAATATATTCAGCAAAAAACGCATACGCCCTTTTTGGCCAAGGGCATCATTGTCAACGTTTTGCTGCTTTTCATGTGCTTTAAAGGCGAGTCGAATCTACCTCCTGAAATCTGTTTCCTGCAATTCTGCCTTGCTTTCAAATCTTCTTCATTGCCTTCCCTCAATATATTTGTGGACGAGAGTTATCATTTATAACTCTGCAGGTTTGTGAATTGCAGTGGCCCTGAGCTCCATTTGTCAACTCGCTTTTTTGGGAGCTGGCCGCAAAAGCGCAGGATTGCTTCAGGCCCTATTCTGGTTCCGGGGGGCAGGCTGAGCCTGTGCTTCATTCTTCTTCCTGATGGGGAAATAGAGTGACCTGTGCCTGTCCCAACACCTAGAGCTAGTCTCTCGTTGGTTCCCCGTCTTCCCGTTCATCCTCAGGACAAATTGCAACCTGTACGAAACAAACAGGAGGTTCCAGGTGCTGATTCTCCAAGTAGGGAGATTGTTAGTAAAGCGGCTGGAATGGCGAACCCGAGCACAAGGAGAGGAGAAATGAGGTGCGTTTTAGAAACCTTTCCCGATCACACGGTGTACCATCTTCTGGGTTTCCCAGGCATGTTTTCGATGTAGGAAGATGCCCTTGAACCTGGAGATTTGGGACCCATGGCGTGGGTACCACGCGGTATTACTTTAAACGGTCTGCGTTTGCTCACCCAACCTCACCAATCCTCTCAGCCCCAAGATTGTCCAGCCTTTTGTCTCATCCAGCTGTGGGTCTAGATATGGTCAATCCAGGTTGCATCAGAGCCTCCGAACGGATTTTGTAAGAATTTCTCTCTCTTTCACTGTCTTTGTTTTATGGCGTTCATTTTAAGTAATTTATTTTGATAATGGGGTTGAGCTGCTTTTCCCTGCTGTGTTTATGCCGCTTTACACCCTCTTGATTCAACTCCAGAGAGATATCAATACATAGGTTTTAAGATTCTTGCTAGTCAGATATATTCTTGTGCGGTGAATAGGGGGTGTTGAGTCCAGTTCACTGAGCAGGGAGGAGGTCTTGTCTGTTACATATTTGGCTTATGGAACGGTATGTGAGCTAATTTCAAACCCTTGTTTTATGCATCAGCCCACCTCACCTTTCCCGTTAAGCAGCCATAGTGTGTCTTCTAAATGTGTGACTCTGTTCTGTTTTGTAATTCAGTTCAAGTGTAGCGATTTCGACATGCCCTCTATAAGTGATATCTTAGGATAAGAGTCTTTTTCTGTGTGACTTATTTCACTTAGAATCCTCGTCCCTAAATCCACTCATCATGCTGCTACTAGCCTTATGACATTGATTTCATGGCTGAGTGATATTCCATTGTGCCTAAGTACCACAACTTCTTTATCCATTTTTCTCTTTCCTGGGATACTTAAGGTGTAGCTAAGTGGAGGTTCTTGTACACAGAGCAGCCCTAAACTTTGGGGTGCCTGTGTCTTGTTGATTTTTAGTTTTCCCAATTTATACGCCCATGAGTGGAAGTGCCCTATGCTCTGTAAGCTGTGTTTATTACATGTTTCAGGACACACCGTACACTTCTCCAGAGTGGCTGTTGGCAATTGACATCCCACCCCTCAGCCTAGCAAGGCTCCCATGTCTCCATGGCCTGTCCTGCATTTCTGGTGTTTACTCTTTTTGCAGCGTGGCCCTTTTGACCGATGGCAAGCGAGACTTCTTTGTAGTGCTGATTTGCACTTCCGGCTTGCTTGGTTGGCCAAAAAGGGCGTATGCGTTTTTTCCTGAATATATTCAGGAAAAAACGCATACGCCCTTTTTGGCCAAGGGCATCATTGTCAACGTTTTGCCGCTTTTCATGTGCTTTAAAGGCGAGTCGAATCTACCTCCTGAAATCTGTTTCCTGCAATTCTGCCTTCCTTTCAAATCCTCTTAGTTGCCTTCCCTCAATATACTTGTGGACGAGAGTTATCATTTATAACTCTGCAGGTTTGAGAATTGCAGTGCCCCTGAGCTCCATTTGTCAACTCGCTTTTTTGGGAGCTGGCCGCAAAAGCGCAGGATTGCTTCAGGCCCTATTCTGGTTCCGGGGGGCAGGCTGAGCCTGTGCTTCATTCTTCTTCCTGATGGGGAAATAGAGTGACCTGTGCCTGTCCCAACACCTAGAGCTAGTCTCTCGTTGGTTCCCCCTCTTCCCGTTCATCCTCAGGACAAATTGCAACCTGTACGAAAGAAACAGGAGCTTCAAGGTGCTGATTCTCCAAGTAGGGAGATTGTTAGTAAAGCAGCTGGAATGGCGAACCTGAGCACAAGGAGAGGAGCAATGAGGTGCGTTTTAGAAACCTTTCCCGATCACACGCTGTACCATCTTCTGGGTTTCCCATGCACGTTTTCGATGTAGGAAGATGCCCTTGAACCTGGAGATTTGGGACCCATGGGGTGGGTACCCCGCGGTATTACTTTAAAGAGTCTGCGTTTCCTCACCCAACCTCACCAAACCTCTCAGCCCCAAGAGTGTCCAGCCTTATGTCTCATCCAGCTGTGGGTCTAGATATGGTCAATCCAGGTTGCATCAGAGCCTCCGAACGGATTTTGTAAGAATTTCTCTCTCTTTCACTGTCTTTGTTTTATGGCGTTCATTTTAAGTAATTTATTTTGATAATGGGGTTGAGCTGCTTTTCCCTGCTGTGTTTATGCCGCTTTACACCCTCTTGATTCAACTCCAGAGAGATATCAATACATAGGTTTTAAGATTCTTGCTAGTCAGGTATATTCTGGTGCGGTGAATAGGGGGTGTTGAGTCCAGTTCACTGAGCAGGGAGGAGGTCTTGTCTGTTACATATTTGGCTTATGGAACGGTATGTGAGCTAATTTCAAACCCTTGTTTTATGCATCACCCCACCTCACCTTTCCCGTTAAGCAGCCATAGTGTGTCTTCTAAATATGTGACTCTGTTCTGTTTTGTAATTCACTTCAAGTGTAGCGATTTTCACATGCCCTCTATAAGTGATATCTTAGGATAATTGTCTTTTTCTGTGTGACTTATTTCACTTAGAATCCTCGTCCCTAAATCCACTCATCATGCTGCTACTAGCCTTATGACATTGATTTCATGGCTGAGTGATATTCCATTGTGCCTAAGTACCACAACTTCTTTATCCATTTTTCTCTTTCCTGGCATGTTTAAGGTGTACCTAAGTGGAGGTTCTTGTACACAGAGCAGCCGGAAACTTTGGGGTGCCTGTGTCTTGTTGCTTTTTAGTTTTCCCAATTTATACGCCCATGAGTGGAAGTGCCCTATGCTCTGTAAGCTGTGTTTATTACATGTTTCAGGACACACCGTACACTTCTCCAGAGTGGCTGTTGACAATTGGCATGCTGCCCATCAGCGTAGCAAGGCTCCCATGTCTCCATGGCCTGTCCTGAATTTCTGGTTTTTACACTTTTGGCAGCATGGCCATTTTGACCGATGGCAAGCGAGACTTCTTTGTAGTGCTGATTTGCACTTCCGGCTTGCTTGGTTGGCCAAAAAGGGCGTATGCGTTTTTTCCTGAATATATTCAGCAAAAAACGCATACGCCCTTTTTGGCCAAGGGCATCATTGTCAACGTTTTGCTGCTTTTCATGTGCTTTAAAGGCGAGTCGAATCTACCTCCTGAAATCTGTTTCCTGCAATTCTGCCTTGCTTTCAAATCTTCTTCATTGCCTTCCCTCAATATATTTGTGGACGAGAGTTATCATTTATAACTCTGCAGGTTTGTGAATTGCAGTGGCCCTGAGCTCCATTTGTCAACTCGCTTTTTTGGGAGCTGGCCGCAAAAGCGCAGGATTGCTTCAGGCCCTATTCTGGTTCCGGGGGGCAGGCTGAGCCTGTGCTTCATTCTTCTTCCTGATGGGGAAATAGAGTGACCTGTGCCTGTCCCAACACCTAGAGCTAGTCTCTCGTTGGTTCCCCGTCTTCCCGTTCATCCTCAGGACAAATTGCAACCTGTACGAAACAAACAGGAGGTTCCAGGTGCTGATTCTCCAAGTAGGGAGATTGTTAGTAAAGCGGCTGGAATGGCGAACCCGAGCACAAGGAGAGGAGAAATGAGGTGCGTTTTAGAAACCTTTCCCGATCACACGGTGTACCATCTTCTGGGTTTCCCAGGCATGTTTTCGATGTAGGAAGATGCCCTTGAACCTGGAGATTTGGGACCCATGGCGTGGGTACCACGCGGTATTACTTTAAACGGTCTGCGTTTGCTCACCCAACCTCACCAATCCTCTCAGCCCCAAGATTGTCCAGCCTTTTGTCTCATCCAGCTGTGGGTCTAGATATGGTCAATCCAGGTTGCATCAGAGCCTCCGAACGGATTTTGTAAGAATTTCTCTCTCTTTCACTGTCTTTGTTTTATGGCGTTCATTTTAAGTAATTTATTTTGATAATGGGGTTGAGCTGCTTTTCCCTGCTGTGTTTATGCCGCTTTACACCCTCTTGATTCAACTCCAGAGAGATATCAATACATAGGTTTTAAGATTCTTGCTAGTCAGATATATTCTTGTGCGGTGAATAGGGGGTGTTGAGTCCAGTTCACTGAGCAGGGAGGAGGTCTTGTCTGTTACATATTTGGCTTATGGAACGGTATGTGAGCTAATTTCAAACCCTTGTTTTATGCATCAGCCCACCTCACCTTTCCCGTTAAGCAGCCATAGTGTGTCTTCTAAATGTGTGACTCTGTTCTGTTTTGTAATTCAGTTCAAGTGTAGCGATTTCGACATGCCCTCTATAAGTGATATCTTAGGATAAGAGTCTTTTTCTGTGTGACTTATTTCACTTAGAATCCTCGTCCCTAAATCCACTCATCATGCTGCTACTAGCCTTATGACATTGATTTCATGGCTGAGTGATATTCCATTGTGCCTAAGTACCACAACTTCTTTATCCATTTTTCTCTTTCCTGGGATACTTAAGGTGTAGCTAAGTGGAGGTTCTTGTACACAGAGCAGCCCTAAACTTTGGGGTGCCTGTGTCTTGTTGATTTTTAGTTTTCCCAATTTATACGCCCATGAGTGGAAGTGCCCTATGCTCTGTAAGCTGTGTTTATTACATGTTTCAGGACACACCGTACACTTCTCCAGAGTGGCTGTTGGCAATTGACATCCCACCCCTCAGCCTAGCAAGGCTCCCATGTCTCCATGGCCTGTCCTGCATTTCTGGTGTTTACTCTTTTTGCAGCGTGGCCCTTTTGACCGATGGCAAGCGAGACTTCTTTGTAGTGCTGATTTGCACTTCCGGCTTGCTTGGTTGGCCAAAAAGGGCGTATGCGTTTTTTCCTGAATATATTCAGGAAAAAACGCATACGCCCTTTTTGGCCAAGGGCATCATTGTCAACGTTTTGCCGCTTTTCATGTGCTTTAAAGGCGAGTCGAATCTACCTCCTGAAATCTGTTTCCTGCAATTCTGCCTTCCTTTCAAATCCTCTTAGTTGCCTTCCCTCAATATACTTGTGGACGAGAGTTATCATTTATAACTCTGCAGGTTTGAGAATTGCAGTGCCCCTGAGCTCCATTTGTCAACTCGCTTTTTTGGGAGCTGGCCGCAAAAGCGCAGGATTGCTTCAGGCCCTATTCTGGTTCCGGGGGGCAGGCTGAGCCTGTGCTTCATTCTTCTTCCTGATGGGGAAATAGAGTGACCTGTGCCTGTCCCAACACCTAGAGCTAGTCTCTCGTTGGTTCCCCCTCTTCCCGTTCATCCTCAGGACAAATTGCAACCTGTACGAAAGAAACAGGAGCTTCAAGGTGCTGATTCTCCAAGTAGGGAGATTGTTAGTAAAGCAGCTGGAATGGCGAACCTGAGCACAAGGAGAGGAGCAATGAGGTGCGTTTTAGAAACCTTTCCCGATCACACGCTGTACCATCTTCTGGGTTTCCCATGCACGTTTTCGATGTAGGAAGATGCCCTTGAACCTGGAGATTTGGGACCCATGGGGTGGGTACCCCGCGGTATTACTTTAAAGAGTCTGCGTTTCCTCACCCAACCTCACCAAACCTCTCAGCCCCAAGAGTGTCCAGCCTTATGTCTCATCCAGCTGTGGGTCTAGATATGGTCAATCCAGGTTGCATCAGAGCCTCCGAACGGATTTTGTAAGAATTTCTCTCTCTTTCACTGTCTTTGTTTTATGGCGTTCATTTTAAGTAATTTATTTTGATAATGGGGTTGAGCTGCTTTTCCCTGCTGTGTTTATGCCGCTTTACACCCTCTTGATTCAACTCCAGAGAGATATCAATACATAGGTTTTAAGATTCTTGCTAGTCAGGTATATTCTGGTGCGGTGAATAGGGGGTGTTGAGTCCAGTTCACTGAGCAGGGAGGAGGTCTTGTCTGTTACATATTTGGCTTATGGAACGGTATGTGAGCTAATTTCAAACCCTTGTTTTATGCATCACCCCACCTCACCTTTCCCGTTAAGCAGCCATAGTGTGTCTTCTAAATATGTGACTCTGTTCTGTTTTGTAATTCACTTCAAGTGTAGCGATTTTCACATGCCCTCTATAAGTGATATCTTAGGATAATTGTCTTTTTCTGTGTGACTTATTTCACTTAGAATCCTCGTCCCTAAATCCACTCATCATGCTGCTACTAGCCTTATGACATTGATTTCATGGCTGAGTGATATTCCATTGTGCCTAAGTACCACAACTTCTTTATCCATTTTTCTCTTTCCTGGCATGTTTAAGGTGTACCTAAGTGGAGGTTCTTGTACACAGAGCAGCCGGAAACTTTGGGGTGCCTGTGTCTTGTTGCTTTTTAGTTTTCCCAATTTATACGCCCATGAGTGGAAGTGCCCTATGCTCTGTAAGCTGTGTTTATTACATGTTTCAGGACACACCGTACACTTCTCCAGAGTGGCTGTTGACAATTGGCATGCTGCCCATCAGCGTAGCAAGGCTCCCATGTCTCCATGGCCTGTCCTGAATTTCTGGTTTTTACACTTTTGGCAGCATGGCCATTTTGACCGATGGCAAGCGAGACTTCTTTGTAGTGCTGATTTGCACTTCCGGCTTGCTTGGTTGGCCAAAAAGGGCGTATGCGTTTTTTCCTGAATATATTCAGCAAAAAACGCATACGCCCTTTTTGGCCAAGGGCATCATTGTCAACGTTTTGCTGCTTTTCATGTGCTTTAAAGGCGAGTCGAATCTACCTCCTGAAATCTGTTTCCTGCAATTCTGCCTTGCTTTCAAATCTTCTTCATTGCCTTCCCTCAATATATTTGTGGACGAGAGTTATCATTTATAACTCTGCAGGTTTGTGAATTGCAGTGGCCCTGAGCTCCATTTGTCAACTCGCTTTTTTGGGAGCTGGCCGCAAAAGCGCAGGATTGCTTCAGGCCCTATTCTGGTTCCGGGGGGCAGGCTGAGCCTGTGCTTCATTCTTCTTCCTGATGGGGAAATAGAGTGACCTGTGCCTGTCCCAACACCTAGAGCTAGTCTCTCGTTGGTTCCCCGTCTTCCCGTTCATCCTCAGGACAAATTGCAACCTGTACGAAACAAACAGGAGGTTCCAGGTGCTGATTCTCCAAGTAGGGAGATTGTTAGTAAAGCGGCTGGAATGGCGAACCCGAGCACAAGGAGAGGAGAAATGAGGTGCGTTTTAGAAACCTTTCCCGATCACACGGTGTACCATCTTCTGGGTTTCCCAGGCATGTTTTCGATGTAGGAAGATGCCCTTGAACCTGGAGATTTGGGACCCATGGCGTGGGTACCACGCGGTATTACTTTAAACGGTCTGCGTTTGCTCACCCAACCTCACCAATCCTCTCAGCCCCAAGATTGTCCAGCCTTTTGTCTCATCCAGCTGTGGGTGTAGATATGGTCAATCCAGGTTGTATCAGAGCCTCCGAACGGATTTTGTAAGAATTTCTCTCTCTTTCACTGTCTTTGTTTTATGGCGTTCATTTTAAGTAATTTATTTTGATAATGGGGTTGAGCTGCTTTTCCCTGCTGTGTTTATGCCGCTTTACACCCTCTTGATTCAACTCCAGAGAGATATCAATACATAGGTTTTAAGATTCTTGCTAGTCAGATATATTCTTGTGCGGTGAATAGGGGGTGTTGAGTCCAGTTCACTGAGCAGGGAGGAGGTCTTGTCTGTTACATATTTGGCTTATGGAACGGTATGTGAGCTAATTTCAAACCCTTGTTTTATGCATCAGCCCACCTCACCTTTCCCGTTAAGCAGCCATAGTGTGTCTTCTAAATGTGTGACTCTGTTCTGTTTTGTAATTCAGTTCAAGTGTAGCGATTTCGACATGCCCTCTATAAGTGATATCTTAGGATAAGAGTCTTTTTCTGTGTGACTTATTTCACTTAGAATCCTCGTCCCTAAATCCACTCATCATGCTGCTACTAGCCTTATGACATTGATTTCATGGCTGAGTGATATTCCATTGTGCCTAAGTACCACAACTTCTTTATCCATTTTTCTCTTTCCTGGGATACTTAAGGTGTAGCTAAGTGGAGGTTCTTGTACACAGAGCAGCCCTAAACTTTGGGGTGCCTGTGTCTTGTTGATTTTTAGTTTTCCCAATTTATACGCCCATGAGTGGAAGTGCCCTATGCTCTGTAAGCTGTGTTTATTACATGTTTCAGGACACACCGTACACTTCTCCAGAGTGGCTGTTGGCAATTGACATCCCACCCCGAAGCCTAGCAAGGCTCCCATGTCTCCATGGCCTGTCCTGCATTTCTGGTGTTTACTCTTTTCGCAGCGTGGCCCTTTTGACCGATGGCAAGCGAGACTTCTTTGTAGTGCTGATTTGCACTTCCGGCTTGCTTGGTTGGCCAAAAAGGGCGTATGCGTTTTTTCCTGAATATATTCAGCAAAAAACGCATACGCCCTTTTTGGCCAAGGGCATCATTGTCAACGTTTTGCCGCTTTTCATGTGCTTTAAAGGCGAGTCGAATCTACCTCCTGAAATCTGTTTCCTGCAATTCTGCCTTGCTTTCAAATCCTCTTCGTTGCCTTCCCTCAATATATTTGTGGACGAGAGTTATCATTTATAACTCTGCAGGTTTGTGAATTGCAGTGGCCCTGAGCTCCATTTGTCAACTCGCTTTTTTGGGAGCTGGCCGCAAAAGCGCAGGATTGCTTCAGGCCCTATTCTGGTTCCGGGGGGCAGGCTGAGCCTGTGCTTCATTCTTCTTCCTGATGGGGAAATAGAGTGACCTGTGCCTGTCCCAACACCTAGAGCTAGTCTCTCGTTGGTTCCCCCTCTTCCCGTTCATCCTCAGGACAAATTGCAACCTGTACGAAAGAAACAGGAGCTTCAAGGTGCTGATTCTCCAAGTAGGGAGATTGTTAGTAAAGCGGCTGGAATGGCGAACCCGAGCACAAGGAGAGGAGAAATGAGGTGCGTTTTAGAAACCTTTCCCGATCACACGCTGTACCATCTTCTGGGTTTCCCATGCACGTTTTCAATGTAGGAAGATGCCCTTGAACCTGGAGATTTGGGACCCATGGGGTGGGTACCCCGCGGTATTACTTTAAAGGGTCTGCGTTTCCTCACCCAACCTCACCAAACCTCTCAGCCCCAAGAGTGTCCAGCCTTATGTCTCATCCAGCTGTGGGTCTAGATATGGTCAATCCAGGTTGCATCAGAGCCTCCGAACGGATTTTGTAAGAATTTCTCTCTCTTTCACTGTCTTTGTTTTATGGCGTTCATTTTAAGTAATTTATTTTGATAATGGGGTTGAGCTGCTTTTCCCTGCTGTGTTTATGCCGCTTTACACCCTCTTGATTCAACTCCAGAGAGATATCAATACATAGGTTTTAAGATTCTTGCTAGTCAGGTATATTCTGGTGCGGTGAATAGGGGGTGTTGAGTCCAGTTCACTGAGCAGGGAGGAGGTCTTGTCTGTTACATATTTGGCTTATGGAACGGTATGTGAGCTAATTTCAAACCCTTGTTTTATGCATCAGCCCACCTCACCTTTCCCGTTAAGCAGCCATGGTGTGTCTTCTAAATATGTGACTCTGTTCTGTTTTGTAATTCACTTCAAGTGTAGCGATTTTCACATGCCCTCTATAAGTGATATCTTAGGATAACTGTCTTTTTCTGTGTGACTTATTTCACTTAGAATCCTCGTCCCTAAATCCACTCATCATGCTGCTACTAGCCTTATGACATTGATTTCATGGCTGAGTGATATTCCATTGTGCCTAAGTACCACAACTTCTTTATCCATTTTTCTCTTTCCTGGCATGTTTAAGGTGTACCTAAGTGGAGGTTCTTGTACACAGAGCAGCCGGAAACTTTGGGGTGCCTGTGTCTTGTTGATTTTTAGTTTTCCCAATTTATACGCCCATGAGTGGAAGTGCCCTATGCTCTGTAAGCTGTGTTTATTACATGTTTCAGGACACACCGTACACTTCTCCAGAGTGGCTGTTGACAATTGGCATGCTGCCCATTAGCGTAGCAAGGCTCCCATGTCTCCATGGCCTGTCCTGAATTTCTGGTTTTTACACTTTTGGCAGCATGGCCCTTTTGACCGATGGCAAGCGAGACTTCTTTGTAGTGCTGATTTGCACTTCCGGCTTGCTTGGTTGGCCAAAAAGGGCGTATGCGTTTTTTCCTGAATATATTCAGCAAAAAACGCATACGCCCTTTTTGGCCAAGGGCATCATTGTCAACGTTTTGCTGCTTTTCATGTGCTTTAAAGGCGAGTCGAATCTACCTCCTGAAATCTGTTTCCTGCAATTCTGCCTTGCTTTCAAATCTTCTTCATTGCCTTCCCTCAATATATTTGTGGACGAGAGTTATCATTTATAACTCTGCAGGTTTGTGAATTGCAGTGGCCCTGAGCTCCATTTGTCAACTCGCTTTTTTGGGAGCTGGCCGCAAAAGTGCAGGATTGCTTCAGGCCCTATTCTGGTTCCGGGGGGCAGGCTGAGCCTGTGCTTCATTCTTCTTCCTGATGGGGAAATAGAGTGACCTGTGCCTGTCCCAACACCTAGAGCTAGTCTCTCGTTGGTTCCCCGTCTTCCCGTTCATCCTCAGGACAAATTGCAACCTGTACGAAACAAACAGGAGGTTCCAGGTGCTGATTCTCCAAGTAGTGAGATTGTTAGTAAAGCGGCTGGAATGGCGAACCCGAGCACAAGGAGAGGAGAAATGAGGTGCGTTTTAGAAACCTTTCCCGATCACACGGTGTACCATCTTCTGGGTTTCCCAGGCATGTTTTCGATGTAGGAAGATGCCCTTGAACCTGGAGATTTGGGACCCATGGCGTGGGTACCACGCGGTATTACTTTAAACGGTCTGCGTTTGCTCACCCAACCTCACCAATCCTCTCAGCCCCAAGATTGTCCAGCCTTTTGTCTCATCCAGCTGTGGGTGTAGATATGGTCAATCCAGGTTGTATCAGAGCCTCCGAACGGATTTTGTAAGAATTTCTCTCTCTTTCACTGTCTTTGTTTTATGGCGTTCATTTTAAGTAATTTATTTTGATAATGGGGTTGAGCTGCTTTTCCCTGCTGTGTTTATGCCGCTTTACACCCTCTTGATTCAACTCCAGAGAGATATCAATACATAGGTTTTAAGATTCTTGCTAGTCAGATATATTCTTGTGCGGTGAATAGGGGGTGTTGAGTCCAGTTCACTGAGCAGGGAGGAGGTCTTGTCTGTTACATATTTGGCTTATGGAACGGTATGTGAGCTAATTTCAAACCCTTGTTTTATGCATCAGCCCACCTCACCTTTCCCGTTAAGCAGCCATAGTGTGTCTTCTAAATGTGTGACTCTGTTCTGTTTTGTAATTCAGTTCAAGTGTAGCGATTTCGACATGCCCTCTATAAGTGATATCTTAGGATAAGAGTCTTTTTCTGTGTGACTTATTTCACTTAGAATCCTCGTCCCTAAATCCACTCATCATGCTGCTACTAGCCTTATGACATTGATTTCATGGCTGAGTGATATTCCATTGTGCCTAAGTACCACAACTTCTTTATCCATTTTTCTCTTTCCTGGGATACTTAAGGTGTAGCTAAGTGGAGGTTCTTGTACACAGAGCAGCCCTAAACTTTGGGGTGCCTGTGTCTTGTTGATTTTTAGTTTTCCCAATTTATACGCCCATGAGTGGAAGTGCCCTATGCTCTGTAAGCTGTGTTTATTACATGTTTCAGGACACACCGTACACTTCTCCAGAGTGGCTGTTGGCAATTGACATCCCACCCCTCAGCCTAGCAAGGCTCCCATGTCTCCATGGCCTGTCCTGCATTTCTGGTGTTTACTCTTTTCGCAGCGTGGCCCTTTTGACCGATGGCAAGCGAGACTTCTTTGTAGTGCTGATTTGCACTTCCGGCTTGCTTGGTTGGCCAAAAAGGGCGTATGCGTTTTTTCCTGAATATATTCAGCAAAAAACGCATACGCCCTTTTTGGCCAAGGGCATCATTGTCAACGTTTTGCTGCTTTTCATGTGCTTTAAAGGCGAGTCGAATCTACCTCCTGAAATCTGTTTCCTGCAATTCTGCCTTGCTTTCAAATCTTCTTCGTTGCCTTCCCTCAATATATTTGTGGACGAGAGTTATCATTTATAACTCTGCAGGTTTGTGAATTGCAGTGGCCCTGAGCTCCATTTGTCAACTCGCTTTTTTGGGAGCTGGCCGCAAAAGCGCAGGATTGCTTCAGGCCCTATTCTGGTTCCGGGGGGCAGGCTGAGCCTGTGCTTCATTCTTCTTCCTGATGGGGAAATAGAGTGACCTGTGCCTGTCCCAACACCTAGAGCTAGTCTCTCGTTGGTTCCCCCTCTTCCCGTTCATCCTCAGGACAAATTGCAACCTGTACGAAAGAAACAGGAGCTTCAAGGTGCTGATTCTCCAAGTAGGGAGATTGTTAGTAAAGCAGCTGGAATGGCGAACCTGAGCACAAGGAGAGGAGCAATGAGGTGCGTTTTAGAAACCTTTCCCGATCACACGCTGTACCATCTTCTGGGTTTCCCATGCACGTTTTCGATGTAGGAAGATGCCCTTGAACCTGGAGATTTGGGACCCATGGGGTGGGTACCCCGCGGTATTACTTTAAAGAGTCTGCGTTTCCTCACCCAACCTCACCAAACCTCTCAGCCCCAAGAGTGTCCAGCCTTATGTCTCATCCAGCTGTGGGTCTAGATATGGTCAATCCAGGTTGCATCAGAGCCTCCGAACGGATTTTGTAAGAATTTCTCTCTCTTTCACTGTCTTTGTTTTATGGCGTTCATTTTAAGTAATTTATTTTGATAATGGGGTTGAGCTGCTTTTCCCTGCTGTGTTTATGCCGCTTTACACCCTCTTGATTCAACTCCAGAGAGATATCAATACATAGGTTTTAAGATTCTTGCTAGTCAGGTATATTCTGGTGCGGTGAATAGGGGGTGTTGAGTCCAGTTCACTGAGCAGGGAGGAGGTCTTGTCTGTTACATATTTGGCTTATGGAACGGTATGTGAGCTAATTTCAAACCCTTGTTTTATGCATCACCCCACCTCACCTTTCCCGTTAAGCAGCCATAGTGTGTCTTCTAAATATGTGACTCTGTTCTGTTTTGTAATTCACTTCAAGTGTAGCGATTTTCACATGCCCTCTATAAGTGATATCTTAGGATAATTGTCTTTTTCTGTGTGACTTATTTCACTTAGAATCCTCGTCCCTAAATCCACTCATCATGCTGCTACTAGCCTTATGACATTGATTTCATGGCTGAGTGATATTCCATTGTGCCTAAGTACCACAACTTCTTTATCCATTTTTCTCTTTCCTGGCATGTTTAAGGTGTACCTAAGTGGAGGTTCTTGTACACAGAGCAGCCGGAAACTTTGGGGTGCCTGTGTCTTGTTGCTTTTTAGTTTTCCCAATTTATACGCCCATGAGTGGAAGTGCCCTATGCTCTGTAAGCTGTGTTTATTACATGTTTCAGGACACACCGTACACTTCTCCAGAGTGGCTGTTGACAATTGGCATGCTGCCCATCAGCGTAGCAAGGCTCCCATGTCTCCATGGCCTGTCCTGAATTTCTGGTTTTTACACTTTTGGCAGCATGGCCATTTTGACCGATGGCAAGCGAGACTTCTTTGTAGTGCTGATTTGCACTTCCGGCTTGCTTGGTTGGCCAAAAAGGGCGTATGCGTTTTTTCCTGAATATATTCAGCAAAAAACGCATACGCCCTTTTTGGCCAAGGGCATCATTGTCAACGTTTTGCTGCTTTTCATGTGCTTTAAAGGCGAGTCGAATCTACCTCCTGAAATCTGTTTCCTGCAATTCTGCCTTGCTTTCAAATCTTCTTCATTGCCTTCCCTCAATATATTTGTGGACGAGAGTTATCATTTATAACTCTGCAGGTTTGTGAATTGCAGTGGCCCTGAGCTCCATTTGTCAACTCGCTTTTTTGGGAGCTGGCCGCAAAAGCGCAGGATTGCTTCAGGCCCTATTCTGGTTCCGGGGGGCAGGCTGAGCCTGTGCTTCATTCTTCTTCCTGATGGGGAAATAGAGTGACCTGTGCCTGTCCCAACACCTAGAGCTAGTCTCTCGTTGGTTCCCCGTCTTCCCGTTCATCCTCAGGACAAATTGCAACCTGTACGAAACAAACAGGAGGTTCCAGGTGCTGATTCTCCAAGTAGGGAGATTGTTAGTAAAGCGGCTGGAATGGCGAACCCGAGCACAAGGAGAGGAGAAATGAGGTGCGTTTTAGAAACCTTTCCCGATCACACGGTGTACCATCTTCTGGGTTTCCCAGGCATGTTTTCGATGTAGGAAGATGCCCTTGAACCTGGAGATTTGGGACCCATGGCGTGGGTACCACGCGGTATTACTTTAAACGGTCTGCGTTTGCTCACCCAACCTCACCAATCCTCTCAGCCCCAAGATTGTCCAGCCTTTTGTCTCATCCAGCTGTGGGTCTAGATATGGTCAATCCAGGTTGCATCAGAGCCTCCGAACGGATTTTGTAAGAATTTCTCTCTCTTTCACTGTCTTTGTTTTATGGCGTTCATTTTAAGTAATTTATTTTGATAATGGGGTTGAGCTGCTTTTCCCTGCTGTGTTTATGCCGCTTTACACCCTCTTGATTCAACTCCAGAGAGATATCAATACATAGGTTTTAAGATTCTTGCTAGTCAGATATATTCTTGTGCGGTGAATAGGGGGTGTTGAGTCCAGTTCACTGAGCAGGGAGGAGGTCTTGTCTGTTACATATTTGGCTTATGGAACGGTATGTGAGCTAATTTCAAACCCTTGTTTTATGCATCAGCCCACCTCACCTTTCCCGTTAAGCAGCCATAGTGTGTCTTCTAAATGTGTGACTCTGTTCTGTTTTGTAATTCAGTTCAAGTGTAGCGATTTCGACATGCCCTCTATAAGTGATATCTTAGGATAAGAGTCTTTTTCTGTGTGACTTATTTCACTTAGAATCCTCGTCCCTAAATCCACTCATCATGCTGCTACTAGCCTTATGACATTGATTTCATGGCTGAGTGATATTCCATTGTGCCTAAGTACCACAACTTCTTTATCCATTTTTCTCTTTCCTGGGATACTTAAGGTGTAGCTAAGTGGAGGTTCTTGTACACAGAGCAGCCCTAAACTTTGGGGTGCCTGTGTCTTGTTGATTTTTAGTTTTCCCAATTTATACGCCCATGAGTGGAAGTGCCCTATGCTCTGTAAGCTGTGTTTATTACATGTTTCAGGACACACCGTACACTTCTCCAGAGTGGCTGTTGGCAATTGACATCCCACCCCTCAGCCTAGCAAGGCTCCCATGTCTCCATGGCCTGTCCTGCATTTCTGGTGTTTACTCTTTTTGCAGCGTGGCCCTTTTGACCGATGGCAAGCGAGACTTCTTTGTAGTGCTGATTTGCACTTCCGGCTTGCTTGGTTGGCCAAAAAGGGCGTATGCGTTTTTTCCTGAATATATTCAGGAAAAAACGCATACGCCCTTTTTGGCCAAGGGCATCATTGTCAACGTTTTGCCGCTTTTCATGTGCTTTAAAGGCGAGTCGAATCTACCTCCTGAAATCTGTTTCCTGCAATTCTGCCTTCCTTTCAAATCCTCTTAGTTGCCTTCCCTCAATATACTTGTGGACGAGAGTTATCATTTATAACTCTGCAGGTTTGAGAATTGCAGTGCCCCTGAGCTCCATTTGTCAACTCGCTTTTTTGGGAGCTGGCCGCAAAAGCGCAGGATTGCTTCAGGCCCTATTCTGGTTCCGGGGGGCAGGCTGAGCCTGTGCTTCATTCTTCTTCCTGATGGGGAAATAGAGTGACCTGTGCCTGTCCCAACACCTAGAGCTAGTCTCTCGTTGGTTCCCCCTCTTCCCGTTCATCCTCAGGACAAATTGCAACCTGTACGAAAGAAACAGGAGCTTCAAGGTGCTGATTCTCCAAGTAGGGAGATTGTTAGTAAAGCAGCTGGAATGGCGAACCTGAGCACAAGGAGAGGAGCAATGAGGTGCGTTTTAGAAACCTTTCCCGATCACACGCTGTACCATCTTCTGGGTTTCCCATGCACGTTTTCGATGTAGGAAGATGCCCTTGAACCTGGAGATTTGGGACCCATGGGGTGGGTACCCCGCGGTATTACTTTAAAGAGTCTGCGTTTCCTCACCCAACCTCACCAAACCTCTCAGCCCCAAGAGTGTCCAGCCTTATGTCTCATCCAGCTGTGGGTCTAGATATGGTCAATCCAGGTTGCATCAGAGCCTCCGAACGGATTTTGTAAGAATTTCTCTCTCTTTCACTGTCTTTGTTTTATGGCGTTCATTTTAAGTAATTTATTTTGATAATGGGGTTGAGCTGCTTTTCCCTGCTGTGTTTATGCCGCTTTACACCCTCTTGATTCAACTCCAGAGAGATATCAATACATAGGTTTTAAGATTCTTGCTAGTCAGGTATATTCTGGTGCGGTGAATAGGGGGTGTTGAGTCCAGTTCACTGAGCAGGGAGGAGGTCTTGTCTGTTACATATTTGGCTTATGGAACGGTATGTGAGCTAATTTCAAACCCTTGTTTTATGCATCACCCCACCTCACCTTTCCCGTTAAGCAGCCATAGTGTGTCTTCTAAATATGTGACTCTGTTCTGTTTTGTAATTCACTTCAAGTGTAGCGATTTTCACATGCCCTCTATAAGTGATATCTTAGGATAATTGTCTTTTTCTGTGTGACTTATTTCACTTAGAATCCTCGTCCCTAAATCCACTCATCATGCTGCTACTAGCCTTATGACATTGATTTCATGGCTGAGTGATATTCCATTGTGCCTAAGTACCACAACTTCTTTATCCATTTTTCTCTTTCCTGGCATGTTTAAGGTGTACCTAAGTGGAGGTTCTTGTACACAGAGCAGCCGGAAACTTTGGGGTGCCTGTGTCTTGTTGCTTTTTAGTTTTCCCAATTTATACGCCCATGAGTGGAAGTGCCCTATGCTCTGTAAGCTGTGTTTATTACATGTTTCAGGACACACCGTACACTTCTCCAGAGTGGCTGTTGACAATTGGCATGCTGCCCATCAGCGTAGCAAGGCTCCCATGTCTCCATGGCCTGTCCTGAATTTCTGGTTTTTACACTTTTGGCAGCATGGCCATTTTGACCGATGGCAAGCGAGACTTCTTTGTAGTGCTGATTTGCACTTCCGGCTTGCTTGGTTGGCCAAAAAGGGCGTATGCGTTTTTTCCTGAATATATTCAGCAAAAAACGCATACGCCCTTTTTGGCCAAGGGCATCATTGTCAACGTTTTGCTGCTTTTCATGTGCTTTAAAGGCGAGTCGAATCTACCTCCTGAAATCTGTTTCCTGCAATTCTGCCTTGCTTTCAAATCTTCTTCATTGCCTTCCCTCAATATATTTGTGGACGAGAGTTATCATTTATAACTCTGCAGGTTTGTGAATTGCAGTGGCCCTGAGCTCCATTTGTCAACTCGCTTTTTTGGGAGCTGGCCGCAAAAGCGCAGGATTGCTTCAGGCCCTATTCTGGTTCCGGGGGGCAGGCTGAGCCTGTGCTTCATTCTTCTTCCTGATGGGGAAATAGAGTGACCTGTGCCTGTCCCAACACCTAGAGCTAGTCTCTCGTTGGTTCCCCGTCTTCCCGTTCATCCTCAGGACAAATTGCAACCTGTACGAAACAAACAGGAGGTTCCAGGTGCTGATTCTCCAAGTAGGGAGATTGTTAGTAAAGCGGCTGGAATGGCGAACCCGAGCACAAGGAGAGGAGAAATGAGGTGCGTTTTAGAAACCTTTCCCGATCACACGGTGTACCATCTTCTGGGTTTCCCAGGCATGTTTTCGATGTAGGAAGATGCCCTTGAACCTGGAGATTTGGGACCCATGGCGTGGGTACCACGCGGTATTACTTTAAACGGTCTGCGTTTGCTCACCCAACCTCACCAATCCTCTCAGCCCCAAGATTGTCCAGCCTTTTGTCTCATCCAGCTGTGGGTCTAGATATGGTCAATCCAGGTTGCATCAGAGCCTCCGAACGGATTTTGTAAGAATTTCTCTCTCTTTCACTGTCTTTGTTTTATGGCGTTCATTTTAAGTAATTTATTTTGATAATGGGGTTGAGCTGCTTTTCCCTGCTGTGTTTATGCCGCTTTACACCCTCTTGATTCAACTCCAGAGAGATATCAATACATAGGTTTTAAGATTCTTGCTAGTCAGATATATTCTTGTGCGGTGAATAGGGGGTGTTGAGTCCAGTTCACTGAGCAGGGAGGAGGTCTTGTCTGTTACATATTTGGCTTATGGAACGGTATGTGAGCTAATTTCAAACCCTTGTTTTATGCATCAGCCCACCTCACCTTTCCCGTTAAGCAGCCATAGTGTGTCTTCTAAATGTGTGACTCTGTTCTGTTTTGTAATTCAGTTCAAGTGTAGCGATTTCGACATGCCCTCTATAAGTGATATCTTAGGATAAGAGTCTTTTTCTGTGTGACTTATTTCACTTAGAATCCTCGTCCCTAAATCCACTCATCATGCTGCTACTAGCCTTATGACATTGATTTCATGGCTGAGTGATATTCCATTGTGCCTAAGTACCACAACTTCTTTATCCATTTTTCTCTTTCCTGGGATACTTAAGGTGTAGCTAAGTGGAGGTTCTTGTACACAGAGCAGCCCTAAACTTTGGGGTGCCTGTGTCTTGTTGATTTTTAGTTTTCCCAATTTATACGCCCATGAGTGGAAGTGCCCTATGCTCTGTAAGCTGTGTTTATTACATGTTTCAGGACACACCGTACACTTCTCCAGAGTGGCTGTTGGCAATTGACATCCCACCCCTCAGCCTAGCAAGGCTCCCATGTCTCCATGGCCTGTCCTGCATTTCTGGTGTTTACTCTTTTTGCAGCGTGGCCCTTTTGACCGATGGCAAGCGAGACTTCTTTGTAGTGCTGATTTGCACTTCCGGCTTGCTTGGTTGGCCAAAAAGGGCGTATGCGTTTTTTCCTGAATATATTCAGGAAAAAACGCATACGCCCTTTTTGGCCAAGGGCATCATTGTCAACGTTTTGCCGCTTTTCATGTGCTTTAAAGGCGAGTCGAATCTACCTCCTGAAATCTGTTTCCTGCAATTCTGCCTTCCTTTCAAATCCTCTTAGTTGCCTTCCCTCAATATACTTGTGGACGAGAGTTATCATTTATAACTCTGCAGGTTTGAGAATTGCAGTGCCCCTGAGCTCCATTTGTCAACTCGCTTTTTTGGGAGCTGGCCGCAAAAGCGCAGGATTGCTTCAGGCCCTATTCTGGTTCCGGGGGGCAGGCTGAGCCTGTGCTTCATTCTTCTTCCTGATGGGGAAATAGAGTGACCTGTGCCTGTCCCAACACCTAGAGCTAGTCTCTCGTTGGTTCCCCCTCTTCCCGTTCATCCTCAGGACAAATTGCAACCTGTACGAAAGAAACAGGAGCTTCAAGGTGCTGATTCTCCAAGTAGGGAGATTGTTAGTAAAGCAGCTGGAATGGCGAACCTGAGCACAAGGAGAGGAGCAATGAGGTGCGTTTTAGAAACCTTTCCCGATCACACGCTGTACCATCTTCTGGGTTTCCCATGCACGTTTTCGATGTAGGAAGATGCCCTTGAACCTGGAGATTTGGGACCCATGGGGTGGGTACCCCGCGGTATTACTTTAAAGAGTCTGCGTTTCCTCACCCAACCTCACCAAACCTCTCAGCCCCAAGAGTGTCCAGCCTTATGTCTCATCCAGCTGTGGGTCTAGATATGGTCAATCCAGGTTGCATCAGAGCCTCCGAACGGATTTTGTAAGAATTTCTCTCTCTTTCACTGTCTTTGTTTTATGGCGTTCATTTTAAGTAATTTATTTTGATAATGGGGTTGAGCTGCTTTTCCCTGCTGTGTTTATGCCGCTTTACACCCTCTTGATTCAACTCCAGAGAGATATCAATACATAGGTTTTAAGATTCTTGCTAGTCAGGTATATTCTGGTGCGGTGAATAGGGGGTGTTGAGTCCAGTTCACTGAGCAGGGAGGAGGTCTTGTCTGTTACATATTTGGCTTATGGAACGGTATGTGAGCTAATTTCAAACCCTTGTTTTATGCATCACCCCACCTCACCTTTCCCGTTAAGCAGCCATAGTGTGTCTTCTAAATATGTGACTCTGTTCTGTTTTGTAATTCACTTCAAGTGTAGCGATTTTCACATGCCCTCTATAAGTGATATCTTAGGATAATTGTCTTTTTCTGTGTGACTTATTTCACTTAGAATCCTCGTCCCTAAATCCACTCATCATGCTGCTACTAGCCTTATGACATTGATTTCATGGCTGAGTGATATTCCATTGTGCCTAAGTACCACAACTTCTTTATCCATTTTTCTCTTTCCTGGCATGTTTAAGGTGTACCTAAGTGGAGGTTCTTGTACACAGAGCAGCCGGAAACTTTGGGGTGCCTGTGTCTTGTTGCTTTTTAGTTTTCCCAATTTATACGCCCATGAGTGGAAGTGCCCTATGCTCTGTAAGCTGTGTTTATTACATGTTTCAGGACACACCGTACACTTCTCCAGAGTGGCTGTTGACAATTGGCATGCTGCCCATCAGCGTAGCAAGGCTCCCATGTCTCCATGGCCTGTCCTGAATTTCTGGTTTTTACACTTTTGGCAGCATGGCCATTTTGACCGATGGCAAGCGAGACTTCTTTGTAGTGCTGATTTGCACTTCCGGCTTGCTTGGTTGGCCAAAAAGGGCGTATGCGTTTTTTCCTGAATATATTCAGCAAAAAACGCATACGCCCTTTTTGGCCAAGGGCATCATTGTCAACGTTTTGCTGCTTTTCATGTGCTTTAAAGGCGAGTCGAATCTACCTCCTGAAATCTGTTTCCTGCAATTCTGCCTTGCTTTCAAATCTTCTTCATTGCCTTCCCTCAATATATTTGTGGACGAGAGTTATCATTTATAACTCTGCAGGTTTGTGAATTGCAGTGGCCCTGAGCTCCATTTGTCAACTCGCTTTTTTGGGAGCTGGCCGCAAAAGCGCAGGATTGCTTCAGGCCCTATTCTGGTTCCGGGGGGCAGGCTGAGCCTGTGCTTCATTCTTCTTCCTGATGGGGAAATAGAGTGACCTGTGCCTGTCCCAACACCTAGAGCTAGTCTCTCGTTGGTTCCCCGTCTTCCCGTTCATCCTCAGGACAAATTGCAACCTGTACGAAACAAACAGGAGGTTCCAGGTGCTGATTCTCCAAGTAGGGAGATTGTTAGTAAAGCGGCTGGAATGGCGAACCCGAGCACAAGGAGAGGAGAAATGAGGTGCGTTTTAGAAACCTTTCCCGATCACACGGTGTACCATCTTCTGGGTTTCCCAGGCATGTTTTCGATGTAGGAAGATGCCCTTGAACCTGGAGATTTGGGACCCATGGCGTGGGTACCACGCGGTATTACTTTAAACGGTCTGCGTTTGCTCACCCAACCTCACCAATCCTCTCAGCCCCAAGATTGTCCAGCCTTTTGTCTCATCCAGCTGTGGGTCTAGATATGGTCAATCCAGGTTGCATCAGAGCCTCCGAACGGATTTTGTAAGAATTTCTCTCTCTTTCACTGTCTTTGTTTTATGGCGTTCATTTTAAGTAATTTATTTTGATAATGGGGTTGAGCTGCTTTTCCCTGCTGTGTTTATGCCGCTTTACACCCTCTTGATTCAACTCCAGAGAGATATCAATACATAGGTTTTAAGATTCTTGCTAGTCAGATATATTCTTGTGCGGTGAATAGGGGGTGTTGAGTCCAGTTCACTGAGCAGGGAGGAGGTCTTGTCTGTTACATATTTGGCTTATGGAACGGTATGTGAGCTAATTTCAAACCCTTGTTTTATGCATCAGCCCACCTCACCTTTCCCGTTAAGCAGCCATAGTGTGTCTTCTAAATGTGTGACTCTGTTCTGTTTTGTAATTCAGTTCAAGTGTAGCGATTTCGACATGCCCTCTATAAGTGATATCTTAGGATAAGAGTCTTTTTCTGTGTGACTTATTTCACTTAGAATCCTCGTCCCTAAATCCACTCATCATGCTGCTACTAGCCTTATGACATTGATTTCATGGCTGAGTGATATTCCATTGTGCCTAAGTACCACAACTTCTTTATCCATTTTTCTCTTTCCTGGGATACTTAAGGTGTAGCTAAGTGGAGGTTCTTGTACACAGAGCAGCCCTAAACTTTGGGGTGCCTGTGTCTTGTTGATTTTTAGTTTTCCCAATTTATACGCCCATGAGTGGAAGTGCCCTATGCTCTGTAAGCTGTGTTTATTACATGTTTCAGGACACACCGTACACTTCTCCAGAGTGGCTGTTGGCAATTGACATCCCACCCCTCAGCCTAGCAAGGCTCCCATGTCTCCATGGCCTGTCCTGCATTTCTGGTGTTTACTCTTTTTGCAGCGTGGCCCTTTTGACCGATGGCAAGCGAGACTTCTTTGTAGTGCTGATTTGCACTTCCGGCTTGCTTGGTTGGCCAAAAAGGGCGTATGCGTTTTTTCCTGAATATATTCAGGAAAAAACGCATACGCCCTTTTTGGCCAAGGGCATCATTGTCAACGTTTTGCCGCTTTTCATGTGCTTTAAAGGCGAGTCGAATCTACCTCCTGAAATCTGTTTCCTGCAATTCTGCCTTCCTTTCAAATCCTCTTAGTTGCCTTCCCTCAATATACTTGTGGACGAGAGTTATCATTTATAACTCTGCAGGTTTGAGAATTGCAGTGCCCCTGAGCTCCATTTGTCAACTCGCTTTTTTGGGAGCTGGCCGCAAAAGCGCAGGATTGCTTCAGGCCCTATTCTGGTTCCGGGGGGCAGGCTGAGCCTGTGCTTCATTCTTCTTCCTGATGGGGAAATAGAGTGACCTGTGCCTGTCCCAACACCTAGAGCTAGTCTCTCGTTGGTTCCCCCTCTTCCCGTTCATCCTCAGGACAAATTGCAACCTGTACGAAAGAAACAGGAGCTTCAAGGTGCTGATTCTCCAAGTAGGGAGATTGTTAGTAAAGCAGCTGGAATGGCGAACCTGAGCACAAGGAGAGGAGCAATGAGGTGCGTTTTAGAAACCTTTCCCGATCACACGCTGTACCATCTTCTGGGTTTCCCATGCACGTTTTCGATGTAGGAAGATGCCCTTGAACCTGGAGATTTGGGACCCATGGGGTGGGTACCCCGCGGTATTACTTTAAAGAGTCTGCGTTTCCTCACCCAACCTCACCAAACCTCTCAGCCCCAAGAGTGTCCAGCCTTATGTCTCATCCAGCTGTGGGTCTAGATATGGTCAATCCAGGTTGCATCAGAGCCTCCGAACGGATTTTGTAAGAATTTCTCTCTCTTTCACTGTCTTTGTTTTATGGCGTTCATTTTAAGTAATTTATTTTGATAATGGGGTTGAGCTGCTTTTCCCTGCTGTGTTTATGCCGCTTTACACCCTCTTGATTCAACTCCAGAGAGATATCAATACATAGGTTTTAAGATTCTTGCTAGTCAGGTATATTCTGGTGCGGTGAATAGGGGGTGTTGAGTCCAGTTCACTGAGCAGGGAGGAGGTCTTGTCTGTTACATATTTGGCTTATGGAACGGTATGTGAGCTAATTTCAAACCCTTGTTTTATGCATCACCCCACCTCACCTTTCCCGTTAAGCAGCCATAGTGTGTCTTCTAAATATGTGACTCTGTTCTGTTTTGTAATTCACTTCAAGTGTAGCGATTTTCACATGCCCTCTATAAGTGATATCTTAGGATAATTGTCTTTTTCTGTGTGACTTATTTCACTTAGAATCCTCGTCCCTAAATCCACTCATCATGCTGCTACTAGCCTTATGACATTGATTTCATGGCTGAGTGATATTCCATTGTGCCTAAGTACCACAACTTCTTTATCCATTTTTCTCTTTCCTGGCATGTTTAAGGTGTACCTAAGTGGAGGTTCTTGTACACAGAGCAGCCGGAAACTTTGGGGTGCCTGTGTCTTGTTGCTTTTTAGTTTTCCCAATTTATACGCCCATGAGTGGAAGTGCCCTATGCTCTGTAAGCTGTGTTTATTACATGTTTCAGGACACACCGTACACTTCTCCAGAGTGGCTGTTGACAATTGGCATGCTGCCCATCAGCGTAGCAAGGCTCCCATGTCTCCATGGCCTGTCCTGAATTTCTGGTTTTTACACTTTTGGCAGCATGGCCATTTTGACCGATGGCAAGCGAGACTTCTTTGTAGTGCTGATTTGCACTTCCGGCTTGCTTGGTTGGCCAAAAAGGGCGTATGCGTTTTTTCCTGAATATATTCAGCAAAAAACGCATACGCCCTTTTTGGCCAAGGGCATCATTGTCAACGTTTTGCTGCTTTTCATGTGCTTTAAAGGCGAGTCGAATCTACCTCCTGAAATCTGTTTCCTGCAATTCTGCCTTGCTTTCAAATCTTCTTCATTGCCTTCCCTCAATATATTTGTGGACGAGAGTTATCATTTATAACTCTGCAGGTTTGTGAATTGCAGTGGCCCTGAGCTCCATTTGTCAACTCGCTTTTTTGGGAGCTGGCCGCAAAAGCGCAGGATTGCTTCAGGCCCTATTCTGGTTCCGGGGGGCAGGCTGAGCCTGTGCTTCATTCTTCTTCCTGATGGGGAAATAGAGTGACCTGTGCCTGTCCCAACACCTAGAGCTAGTCTCTCGTTGGTTCCCCGTCTTCCCGTTCATCCTCAGGACAAATTGCAACCTGTACGAAACAAACAGGAGGTTCCAGGTGCTGATTCTCCAAGTAGGGAGATTGTTAGTAAAGCGGCTGGAATGGCGAACCCGAGCACAAGGAGAGGAGAAATGAGGTGCGTTTTAGAAACCTTTCCCGATCACACGGTGTACCATCTTCTGGGTTTCCCAGGCATGTTTTCGATGTAGGAAGATGCCCTTGAACCTGGAGATTTGGGACCCATGGCGTGGGTACCACGCGGTATTACTTTAAACGGTCTGCGTTTGCTCACCCAACCTCACCAATCCTCTCAGCCCCAAGATTGTCCAGCCTTTTGTCTCATCCAGCTGTGGGTCTAGATATGGTCAATCCAGGTTGCATCAGAGCCTCCGAACGGATTTTGTAAGAATTTCTCTCTCTTTCACTGTCTTTGTTTTATGGCGTTCATTTTAAGTAATTTATTTTGATAATGGGGTTGAGCTGCTTTTCCCTGCTGTGTTTATGCCGCTTTACACCCTCTTGATTCAACTCCAGAGAGATATCAATACATAGGTTTTAAGATTCTTGCTAGTCAGATATATTCTTGTGCGGTGAATAGGGGGTGTTGAGTCCAGTTCACTGAGCAGGGAGGAGGTCTTGTCTGTTACATATTTGGCTTATGGAACGGTATGTGAGCTAATTTCAAACCCTTGTTTTATGCATCAGCCCACCTCACCTTTCCCGTTAAGCAGCCATAGTGTGTCTTCTAAATGTGTGACTCTGTTCTGTTTTGTAATTCAGTTCAAGTGTAGCGATTTCGACATGCCCTCTATAAGTGATATCTTAGGATAAGAGTCTTTTTCTGTGTGACTTATTTCACTTAGAATCCTCGTCCCTAAATCCACTCATCATGCTGCTACTAGCCTTATGACATTGATTTCATGGCTGAGTGATATTCCATTGTGCCTAAGTACCACAACTTCTTTATCCATTTTTCTCTTTCCTGGGATACTTAAGGTGTAGCTAAGTGGAGGTTCTTGTACACAGAGCAGCCCTAAACTTTGGGGTGCCTGTGTCTTGTTGATTTTTAGTTTTCCCAATTTATACGCCCATGAGTGGAAGTGCCCTATGCTCTGTAAGCTGTGTTTATTACATGTTTCAGGACACACCGTACACTTCTCCAGAGTGGCTGTTGGCAATTGACATCCCACCCCTCAGCCTAGCAAGGCTCCCATGTCTCCATGGCCTGTCCTGCATTTCTGGTGTTTACTCTTTTTGCAGCGTGGCCCTTTTGACCGATGGCAAGCGAGACTTCTTTGTAGTGCTGATTTGCACTTCCGGCTTGCTTGGTTGGCCAAAAAGGGCGTATGCGTTTTTTCCTGAATATATTCAGGAAAAAACGCATACGCCCTTTTTGGCCAAGGGCATCATTGTCAACGTTTTGCCGCTTTTCATGTGCTTTAAAGGCGAGTCGAATCTACCTCCTGAAATCTGTTTCCTGCAATTCTGCCTTCCTTTCAAATCCTCTTAGTTGCCTTCCCTCAATATACTTGTGGACGAGAGTTATCATTTATAACTCTGCAGGTTTGAGAATTGCAGTGCCCCTGAGCTCCATTTGTCAACTCGCTTTTTTGGGAGCTGGCCGCAAAAGCGCAGGATTGCTTCAGGCCCTATTCTGCTTCCGGGGGGCAGGCTGAGCCTGTGCTTCATTCTTCTTCCTGATGGGGAAATAGAGTGACCTGTGCCTGTCCCAACACCTAGAGCTAGTCTCTCGTTGGTTCCCCCTCTTCCCGTTCATCCTCAGGACAAATTGCAACCTGTACGAAAGAAACAGGAGCTTCAAGGTGCTGATTCTCCAAGTAGGGAGATTGTTAGTAAAGCAGCTGGAATGGCGAACCTGAGCACAAGGAGAGGAGCAATGAGGTGCGTTTTAGAAACCTTTCCCGATCACACGCTGTACCATCTTCTGGGTTTCCCATGCACGTTTTCGATGTAGGAAGATGCCCTTGAACCTGGAGATTTGGGACCCATGGGGTGGGTACCCCGCGGTATTACTTTAAAGAGTCTGCGTTTCCTCACCCAACCTCACCAAACCTCTCAGCCCCAAGAGTGTCCAGCCTTATGTCTCATCCAGCTGTGGGTCTAGATATGGTCAATCCAGGTTGCATCAGAGCCTCCGAACGGATTTTGTAAGAATTTCTCTCTCTTTCACTGTCTTTGTTTTATGGCGTTCATTTTAAGTAATTTATTTTGATAATGGGGTTGAGCTGCTTTTCCCTGCTGTGTTTATGCCGCTTTACACCCTCTTGATTCAACTCCAGAGAGATATCAATACATAGGTTTTAAGATTCTTGCTAGTCAGGTATATTCTGGTGCGGTGAATAGGGGGTGTTGAGTCCAGTTCACTGAGCAGGGAGGAGGTCTTGTCTGTTACATATTTGGCTTATGGAACGGTATGTGAGCTAATTTCAAACCCTTGTTTTATGCATCACCCCACCTCACCTTTCCCGTTAAGCAGCCATAGTGTGTCTTCTAAATATGTGACTCTGTTCTGTTTTGTAATTCACTTCAAGTGTAGCGATTTTCACATGCCCTCTATAAGTGATATCTTAGGATAATTGTCTTTTTCTGTGTGACTTATTTCACTTAGAATCCTCGTCCCTAAATCCACTCATCATGCTGCTACTAGCCTTATGACATTGATTTCATGGCTGAGTGATATTCCATTGTGCCTAAGTACCACAACTTCTTTATCCATTTTTCTCTTTCCTGGCATGTTTAAGGTGTACCTAAGTGGAGGTTCTTGTACACAGAGCAGCCGGAAACTTTGGGGTGCCTGTGTCTTGTTGCTTTTTAGTTTTCCCAATTTATACGCCCATGAGTGGAAGTGCCCTATGCTCTGTAAGCTGTGTTTATTACATGTTTCAGGACACACCGTACACTTCTCCAGAGTGGCTGTTGACAATTGGCATGCTGCCCATCAGCGTAGCAAGGCTCCCATGTCTCCATGGCCTGTCCTGAATTTCTGGTTTTTACACTTTTGGCAGCATGGCCATTTTGACCGATGGCAAGCGAGACTTCTTTGTAGTGCTGATTTGCACTTCCGGCTTGCTTGGTTGGCCAAAAAGGGCGTATGCGTTTTTTCCTGAATATATTCAGCAAAAAACGCATACGCCCTTTTTGGCCAAGGGCATCATTGTCAACGTTTTGCTGCTTTTCATGTGCTTTAAAGGCGAGTCGAATCTACCTCCTGAAATCTGTTTCCTGCAATTCTGCCTTGCTTTCAAATCTTCTTCATTGCCTTCCCTCAATATATTTGTGGACGAGAGTTATCATTTATAACTCTGCAGGTTTGTGAATTGCAGTGGCCCTGAGCTCCATTTGTCAACTCGCTTTTTTGGGAGCTGGCCGCAAAAGCGCAGGATTGCTTCAGGCCCTATTCTGGTTCCGGGGGGCAGGCTGAGCCTGTGCTTCATTCTTCTTCCTGATGGGGAAATAGAGTGACCTGTGCCTGTCCCAACACCTAGAGCTAGTCTCTCGTTGGTTCCCCGTCTTCCCGTTCATCCTCAGGACAAATTGCAACCTGTACGAAACAAACAGGAGGTTCCAGGTGCTGATTCTCCAAGTAGGGAGATTGTT